>NC_034409.1:144610545-144806906 GCF_002078875.1 Numida meleagris
CCTTCCCTTCCCTTCCCTTCCCTTCCCTTTCCTCTTTTTTCTTCTTCTTTTTTTTTTTTTTTTAAATTCAAGCATAGGACCAAGCTGTATTTCCCTTAGTCATGATGACTGCAGGGTAACAGCAATGGACAGCAGTACCACTGAGGTTAAAGTAATTTTGTAGGGAATAAGGTATTATTTTTCAAGTGCTCTGCGGTCCTCCATTACTAACGGCACTATAATAGTTATTGAAAAAAATCAATATTCTATGGATTTCGTTCTGGAAGATTTCTTGCTTGAATAGTGACCTTTTTTGTATTGTTCTCAAGATGATCTCTCCTTTTGATATAAACCTCCAAAATGCATCAAGTCCAGGTCTTCTGTCTTTGTTTAGATCACAGAATGTCTGGATCAGTAGTGATAACACTTTTGATAACCTTTGATGCTAAGTAGGAAGTTAGTTGAAATTAGTGGATGCTGGGTAGTTAAGAATTGAGATGAATCCCCCTCCATGAAGACACAGTCATATATTCCCTTTCTTAGGAGTGCCCTGAATGTCAAGAGCCCGAGAAGAGGAAAACTCGAAAACTCTTTCTTGGCTTCTCATGGAGAGAAAGTGGATCAGTGAAGAAGACAAGGATGTGGTCATTTTGTATGTCTCTTTTATGAAATTAGATAAACACATTTGCTGAAAGAGAGATGAGACATATATTGTTTCTTTTGTCTAGTCGACTACTATGACAGATAAAAGTTTGTAACTACCAGTACAAAGTTTGTGTCTGATAATGTGTGCAGGGGTGAATACTAAACCTAAACTAAGACACCAGTATTCAGAACTGGAGTATAACGTTTGGACAGAAATAAAAGGAACATGATGGAAGTTGCCAAAGATTTTCCTGAAACCTGAAAAAGGGTATGATGAGATGTCATAACAGAAAAGCAGTAGTCTGGATCTCAGGCTTTGCTCACATGGGTAGAAGAGGAAGAGAAACAGCATGAGACACAACCAGCATACCAGAGAATTCATGGAGGGATGAGCAGTGCAAGGCAGGGCAAACAGAAGCCATCAATGGAAAGACAGAAATAGACAGCAAAGATAGTTCATACTGAACAGCTCTGCTCAGCTTCAAGTGAGCTTTGTCAACGAAAAAAACTGAAAAATCTTAAACTGCAGGTGAAGACTGCAACAAGAAAGGGAATGCAATCAGCTAGCTCAGAGGGAAGGACTGAAAACTGTTAATAGTGCTGCTTGAAGAGGTACTTCTTGTTTTACCAGTCTTTTATCAATCTCACTAGAATTCCCTTTATTTAAAATATTGTCTATTATGCCATTTCATTCATGTTTCTGTATAGTGAAAAGCACTTTGACTATAACCAAGAAAAGTTTCTGGCTGCCAGCTGATGCTTTAAGGGGATATCCTTATCAGTTTGAATGTTTCCCTCACTGCTGGGAATCATATCTCAGCAGGGAGTTGTTTATAGGTGTAAGATGCTTTATACAAACAAGAACTGATAGGAGATGCAGAAGCAATGTCCATTGTACATTAATTTAATGGGTTCAGTCTTGGATGGTGTTGTGTTTTTTGGCCAGTAGTATTTAAAATATCATAAAGTATACTTCCCTGAAATAAGTTTGGCAACTTTAGAAAACATTTATAGAGTTGAAAGGCAAAAACAATACTTCTTTGAAAGATTTAAAATAACAGTTTTAAGGGAGAGCATGATAAGAGAAAATGTTTGGTACCAACCTCTTTCATTTCATTTCCTATTCATCTCCTTAAAAATACACAGAAGAGGGAGGGAAGAACTGTGAAACAAACTTTGAAGATATAACCTACTTAAAATCAAAAGGAAAGCTGTTTACCTGGAAGTATTTTCTTGTACTTCTCCCTGTAAATGATTCTTCACTGTCAACATAAACAAAAGTTTTCAGCACCAAGGCTAGTTTGATCTATGTCCAAAAGTAACGCTGAATGAAATCCACCTTGAAAATCTGACCAATAAGCAGAATTTCTCCAAGTCAACAGAGATTTTCATAATCTGATCAGTAAAGTGAGTAAGAAAGGAAAAAATGTATTTTAGTATTTTAGTGGTATGTATCCATGTCTTAATGAATATATGATGTAAAAACAGAACAAGCTGACAAATTCAAGAATAATATTCAAATTGAAGAATACTTTTTATGTTTATCATGGCATTTTTAAAAGATAAGAGTGCTAAGGCATTGCTAAGTACTGCCTTTGACCTCTACCTGGCCATTTTGTGGTCCTCTCTGTGGTCAGGTTACAGATGCTTACTGAGTAGAGGCAACTACCCTTTCCCAAAAAGTCTTAAAAAAAACCCCTTAATGTAGTCATATTGATTATAATAATCCCACCTGTTCTTTAAACATACAGAATACAGGCTGATGCGAATAGAAAATTTCCAAAGAATTGGGTCCAGGAAAGGTTTGTAGAAGGATCCAAAACCCAGCTACTCATGGTGGCAGAAGGGATGCTTTGGGAAAAAAATGATATGCAAAATGTTATATAAGCAAAGGTGAGAGTTACCCTACTCATTATCAGGTTAATCAACAGCAAAGCTAAGGAACAGTATTCACCTGTCATTTGAGACATCCAAGCCAAATCTGGCAGATAGAGCACAAGAGTTCTGGAAATGTTCTCCAGTGCAGAAAACGCTGAGGCTGAAATGTCAGTCCTTCCTTAGGTGTCAGCTCTTTACACTTAGGCTCCCTCTCTGATTCTTCTCTACAGTCATACTGCTTCAACAGAAGAAACATCAGTATCCTCATGATGCTTCTACTCCTTTCAGGACCTGAGTAACACAGGGTTGCACCAACATATACCAAAGTAGATATAGAATCTAGGTTATTCTGGGAATCTGCCTCAACTGCAAACATTTACATCACATAGTACTGCTATCATGACTACCACTGCTTCTGTCTCATATATCGTGAAAGGAAGCAGAAGTCACTGCTGCATTTTGTTGGAAATGCCATTCTGCGGGTCATGTGAGGGATGTTCCAGGAATAAACATTAGGTGGAAACTCTGTGGATTTGGACTGAAAAGGAATTGCATTTTATGTTTCTGACTTAATCTGGGACACTCTGCTGTTGAGTGACATAGAAATGCAAATGTTTAAGGTCAGAAAGTAAGATACATGCAGAGAGCTCCATTTCTCAGAGAACTGGGCAGGAAAATCGGGCAAATCTTCAGATCTTCAGTTTTGCAAGTGGATGCTTAAATACTGTTCAAATCCTACTTAGGTCTTTAATTGGATGTTTCTCAAAGAAGTGTTTATTATTGCAGCTCAAAACAACAAGACCATACCTCTGAGGCTGTGACAATTCCCAACTTTATAAGTAAATATAGGACAGTTGATAACATAATTAATTAATTAATTAATTAATTAATTAATTAATACACTTTCACCAACATGCTGGTCTCCTCAGCAGAAAATGGCTTTAGCTTGCTCTCCTTATTTCATATGCCATTGTCAGTTTAAAAATGGGATAGTGTAAAATAATATTAAGATATTGTTCAAAAGACACTCCTCGTGAGTGTAATCACTTTTAATCCAACTTAGTAGTAATTTCAGCACTAGGATTAAATACAGGTTTGATTTCAAAAGTCAGCTGCCAAACTTCAGCATTTCCTCTTTGTTCTCTTTTACAATGCCTTTAACAGGTATATTTTCTCTGCTCATCTGTATTCCCGAGACATCACTTCAAGCATAGGAATTGAGAAAATTCTTAATGAAAGATTAAAAACTATTGGGTTTTAGATTTAACAGTATAATCTGTAAGATTTTTTCCTCCATAAACAAGACTGTCCAGATGCTCGTTCTCTATCCCACATCACTACACCTACTCAAGCATTTCAATGAATGCTTTAGTTTGTATAAAGACTTCTGTAGCAGAAGAATCATTTTCACCTGACCAGTTGATATTTACAAATTGAAAGCACCTTTCAGTGCCTCTTAACAATGAACCGTAGCAGGAAGTTGATTTGCTAAACTGAAATTATTTTACCCAGGCTAAATCCAAAAGGCTCAGAGGCAGAGAAGAGCCTGAGGAGATACATAGTTCAGAAACTAACGAATACGGAATACGGTGTTTCTGTACAATAGGTCATTTTGAAATGCCACTCACAAACACCATATCAAGTACCGCTAAGATTCCATTCTGCATAACCTAACAGTTAATTGCCAGCTGCAGACTATTTCCTAGGCATGATTCACATCCAAAAATGAAAATAATGCACAGGTTATAAATCTTTTATTAATGAAATTCAAAAGTAGTTCATTACCTTCAAATTATTTTTGCATTTCTGTGTTTTACACTACATGCAAGCATAACATATGCACATAAATTTATACGTTAAAAATATACTAACAGTTTTACAGTGCTCAAAGACTGATGGAGAAACACTACTTAAGTTCAACATTGGAACAAAGCAAAGTGATTATAAAACAAGGTGGCCATAACAGATTTGGAAACTAAAACATAGTTAACAGCAAATATGGCAAATGAGAAAGATTTTGTAAGAAACTTCCATCTGAACTGAAAGTGGTAAATAGAAGGGATCATAACACTGCTTTGGGATTACGTGGCAAGGTTTTGGTAGCTGAGGGGCTGCAAGGTTGGGCTCTACTCACACAGAAGCTGCCCCATGTCAGGTAAGAGCCAGCTCCAGCTGCTCCAAAAGGGACCCACCACCACCAGACCTGAGCTATGAGAGATGCTGGTTGTGCTTCGGGAAGAGCAGATTTAGGAAAGGGAAAATCTGCTGTAGAACAGCAGCTGAGGAGTAGAGAACAGCAGAGAGGAGTAAGAAGTGTGAGATAACATCCCTGCAGCCACCCAGATCAGTGCAGAAGAAGGGCAGGAGGTGCTCCAATTGCAGAGTAGAAGCTCTCTGCAGCCCAGGAGATGCCCATGGAGGAGTACACTATCCCCCTGCAGCCCATGGGCACCACACGGAGCAGATCTCCCCATGCAGCCATGGAGGAGCTCATGGTGAAGCAGTGGATGGAGCCTGAAAGAGGTCACAGCCCATGGAGAGCCCCTGTAGGAGCAGCCCGGGCCAGAGCTGCAGCCCATGGAAAGCAGCCCACAGTGGGGCAGGAGGGCAGGGGGAGCTGCTGCCCATGGAGACCCGTGTGGAGCAGTCCTTGAAGGGTGGGCCCCATGGCGCAGAGCCATGTTGGAGCAGTGCTGGCAGAGCTGCAGCCTATGGGAAGCCCATGCGGGATCAGTTCAGGAAGGACAGCAACCCATGGGAAGGACCCCATGCAGCTGCAGGGGCAGAGAGGTACCATGGAGGAGCATCAGAGGTGGACTGACCGCAGCCTCCATTCATCACTCCTCTAAGTTGCTCAGGGGGAGGAGGCAAAAAAAGTAAATGAGGGAAATAATGTGTTTTTAGTTTGCTTTTAGTTTGTCCCTGCTCTAGTCTGTTAGTAGCTAGCGTTAAATTACATTAATCATCAAACACTGAGACTGTTTTGTTCATGACAGTAACTGCTGAGTGATCTTGCTGCCCTTATTTCAACCCTCAAGCCCTTTTTCATTACATTTTCTCCCTCTCTTGAGGACAGGTCTTAAGACAATGGTGTGCTGTAGCTTAGCCAGCCATCAGTGTGATACCACCACACAAGCTAGCACGTGTTGAATTTGCTGTTTACTTGAGACTTCAGACTGTTTCAGGCTCCATGCCTCAAGCTTTTGTCCCTGCCTTAGGATGTAGCTGTGAAAAAAGTCAAGATGAATTTTTTTTTTCTAATGTTTGTATAGCTAAAAAAGATCCTTTTTATTTCAATTTAGTGGAAAATTGTACTTATATAGTGGTAAATATTGTGAGGTATTACCAAAAGTTGCCATTTTTTTGCCATCAGCATCAATGTAGGTTCAGCCTGGCTAAAAAAAAATAAAAAAATAAAAATACCAAAGTCATTTTCACTGTGGTCAAGCTCTATCTTTTAAAGAAAAGAAGGATTGGTTTATTTTTCCTTACCATGGGAATACTCACATAACATTCCTTGAAAGGTGACTTTGAATTCTTAAAAGAGTTACTGTTCTATTTAATTATTAGGCATTCAGGCATTCAGAGCTCTCACTGAATTTAGTTTAGAATGAAGAAACACTAGTTTTTCTTTACCTCAAGATTATACTTATTATGCTTTGCATCTGATATATGACAGTTAATCCGTGATGACAACCTATTTTTTAACAGCAAAGGCATACATAGAATCATAGAATCACCAAGCTTGGAAGAGACCTCCAAGATCACCCAGTCAAACCATAAAGAATCATAGAATTGGAAAAGGTGGAAAAGACCTCTACCAAGGCTGGAAAAGACCTCCAATTATACTTTGTGTTTATAATCTCTACTAGAACAAATCAGCTTACTAGACCAGCCATGAATGTCCTCTCCCACCAAATCAGAATGTACATGCATGGAAAAAGTCCTCAATAATTATATTTTTTTCTGAGCAGGAACATTTTTTCAAGGAGGTAAGACATTTAATGCTAAATTTTTGTTTTAATTTCTCTCTCTCTCATCTCCTGAGGTAATTTTCTGTAATGAAAAGTAAAGTTTGAAAAATACTGAAACTTCCATCTTAAGTCACTGAGACAATCAGCTTGCTATTCTTCCAGAAGTTAAGCAGTCCTGTGAAAAGAGTTGGATCCAGACAGGTGGATCCAAAATGTTTATTTGGAGCATGAAGACAAAACACAAAGCTTCCTGACCAAAACCCCTATGCACTCTGTTAATGACAGGCTCTGCAAGCACATTAGCAGGAAAGACCCTGACTTTTCAGTAAGAAAGGGGCGTTTTGTACTCTTCCCTTAATCCTCATCCAAAGAACTTAAGAAATAAAGAATTTACTGATTTTTTTTAGAAGACTGGCTACTTCTGAAGCACATTAATTTTAATAGTATATTCCATCACCTTAGCTACTAGGTCAAACAGTAAATGTACCCTGTTCCCTAAAAAGAATTGTGATTTTGTAATACTTGAAGAGCAGCTTTAAATGTCCCTTCCAATTCAAAGGTCACCTCCAAAAGGTCTCTCTGAAAGCTTTCTCTCAGTTACTTCAACTCGAAATCTGAGAAGTTAAATACAAAAAAACTTTGTTAGTTGCCTTGGTGTGAAAAATTTACGGTGCATGCAGGTGAGAAAATCAATTTATCCCACAATTTACTGCTCTGAACTTTTACTTATTTAATTATTTTCCCTTGAGATAGGACATACATTAGAGAAGTTTCACTACATACAAAGATTCCTAAAAACCAGTGGAAAAGAAATCTACTATTTCAACAACTCCTATTTTTACCATTTGTTTAGCTGGAATTCGCTTACTGATGAAACATAGTCAGATATTATCAATGTTCTAATGATCCATATAATCTCTTCTTAAAATTTCATCTTGGCCTCAACCTGAAGGACAGCAAGTAAAATTTATTGCTTACAGTTTCAGGATCAGATTTTAAATTTGTTTCTTATCACGTACGCCATGATGATGTCATAAACAAAAACCTGCGAACAGGTGTTTCTCATCTGAAGCCTAGAAGACTTCCTATTATTTCACCAGCGTATACAGTTTCTAAAAAGGAATAATTCAGACGTTAACACGACCGGATTTTCTGTGAAAGTCTCTTTGGCTTTCAGTGTTGTGGGATTCCAAAACAGAGTGAGAACAACCAAAAGGTTTCAAACGAGCTGCATGAACTGACCCACCACATGAGGACAGGTGTTTCTGTGAATGTGTGCAGCTGACCTCTTTTCATTCCTTTGTCTCACCCCACTCTAGGAATTGCTCAAGGAGCTTTTAGCACTATGTATTACCCAAAGGAAAAGCACTGTGGTTTCCATTCATTAAGCATCAGTATTCTTACACATTTCTCTGCTAATACCTTCTGTATCTTGTCTGCCAGAAGTCTCTCTGATAGCACTATTTTTACCCATATTCTTTCATCAGCCAATGTGCCAGTCTGGTTCTCTCGCCCAGCTTAGTGCTGTGCTGTTACAACTTTTCTCTCTTTTTGAAATCAGAAATAAATATAAACCTATGAGTTCTTGAATAGAACTGCAGTTTACTGTGTTGGAGATGCTCATTCACAAGCATACAAAATCCACAGATTTAAGATTGTTTCACTTTCTTTTTCTTTTCCTTTCTTTTTTTTTTCTGAGCCTATGCTTCCATTAAAAAGACTATACAGCTGCAAAGATGCCAGTGTGTGTAGCTGTGAAGGTGGTCAGTGCAATGTAAATCATTGGACAGCTGTTCTTCAGAGATCATAGATCAATGAACACCTCCCACAGTCTCAGGTGTATATTTTCTCTGCTTAGCTTCATTATAATAAGCAGAAAACAAAGGATGACAACAACAAAAAATGTGCACAGCTTCTTAGCATATACTTTTCCTCAGCTGCATCATGTTTCTGTGAAGGCTGCAGCTAGGTTAAAACTTTACTTCCATGGGAAAGAGAAGGATTTTATTTCTCCTTTCATTGAAAATGCAACCTCTACTCCAGAGTTATTTCCTATCTTCAATAATCCTTTGATTTCATGCACTTCAACCTTTTTAAGAAAGATCTTCTTCAGCAGAAAAGAAGTCTTGAATAAAGTCCTTTAAGTTAGAAAGTGAGAAAGTGGGAGGAAGTCAGAGTTATTGGAAAATACTGAGTTATTGGGAAAAGCAAAAAACAACAACACTTTTTTTCTGGTACCATTTGCTAACATCAGAGCAACGATGATAAAGAAGAGACTAAGTGGCAGCATATAAAATTAAGCTGGTCTTCAGTGAGTGGGTGTTTATTGCAACTAGTGTCTGAATATGTTTCTGTTTTGCCTGAGCACCTCTGTTGCTATATTTTATTTAGAAGCAATTAGGCATACATTTATGTGATTAGGTGACTTGGCTGTCCTGAACTCATTCACAATATGCTGGTTATTATGCCAAACTGACATGGATTCCCACATGCTTTGTTATGGTCAAACTGCTTTCTTGATGGGAGATGCTTTCTGAAGCATTTCTTGATTATATATATGTCCCCTTCAGTACAAAGGCAAACAGCTTATTTTAAAAGAATTTTAGTTGAAATCTTGTAACTATGGAAAATGAATAGGATCAGCTTCAGATAATACTCAAAATAACCAGTTCGATTTAGCACCAAATGAGATACAAGCACTCCTAAGTCACTTGCTGGAAATGGGATTTATCTTATCAAACTTGGCATCTTTGTGGACATCTACAACAGATTTAGTTTCTAGAACTCCTTTTTTCATGATAGTGAGAAGTACGGACTTTTAAGAGCAATTATATTGGTCTCTATTATATCTCTACCTTAGAAATGAGTGTAGCAGCACTCTAGAAGTGCCTATTCTTTTTCTGATGACTTCAGACCCAGTCGATGCATTATAGATGTCTCCATAGATGAGAGGCCTCCTTCCATGGAATTTTGCAAAAGAAAAAGAGCAAGGGATTTTTTAAACTTCCTCCCACTCTTTGCTGAGTGAATGACTATTTACAGTACCTTTCACAGCAGAGTCAAGCAGGTTAATTTGAACAACTGATTTTGGAAGCTGCTCTTGCTTCACTAGCAGTTCACTACTAGCTCTCTCCAGCTGACATTAGGAAGTGGAAATTTTTGAAGTTTCTGAGTCTTTGGAATTTATTTCTTATCCACTACTTTTACTCTTCCTGTTCCTGTCAGCCTTAGTGTGCAGCTGAATGTTATACCAGCAAACGCAAAAAATCCTAATGTACCTCAGCATTATCCTTAACTGTCTGGATACACACCTCCTAAGCTACAAAAGCCCTTTCTGCTTAGAAGAAGATGTCTAGAATCAAATATGTTCGTGTCTGTTCTCTTATATAACTACACTGCCCTCTATTACAATAGCATTCCATCAACGTGTTAAATTTGACCTGAATAAATAGCCAACCTCACTGTAAATGATATCGGAGGAATTATGATTATTTTCAGAATCATAATATTCATTTTTAAAAAAATAATTTCTATTTAAATTTCTGATTCTGTCTTTGCATTTATGCCTAGACTTGTACCAAATGTACACAGACAGAATGTATCTTAAAATCATATGTAAACAGTGAGTCCATTCTACAAACTTAATACTATATTAGCAACTTGGAAATCAGAGGGGTAGAATAATGAACATTTAGCTTTTTTTTTCTTTTGTTTTTCTGTTTTAAAAAATGCATCTCTTGATTAAAACAAGAGAAACAGACAAAATCTGATGAATCTCTAGTTTGCTTTTATTTGGTTTATTTATTTTTTTATGCCACCTTCAAGTTGATTTATAGCATTACATTAAAATAACTTGGCAGTGGCAGTCTTTGTTGCAAAACAAATGGATCAAATTAACCATCTTGTGTAGTACAATTCCAGACAACAAAGTGCCAAATAGTACATAGGTAAGTTCAGCACTTTTAAAATGCTCTGTATATACCTTAATGCTTGCTCCGGCCATTGATTGATTAGACTACAGTTATCACGTAAAAGGATCAGCTCTGTTACAAGGGAAAAAAAAGAAAAAAAAAACAGCTATCAAGTACTTGGACCTCTATTAATATCGCCTGAGAAACACTCAGTATAAATGAGAGCCTGAAATGAGGGACAAAGGTGAACTTCTTCAATACTAGTAATTAATTCTTGCTTTGCATAGGGTAATTGAGGGCAATCATAGAATATTGCATGCCATTTCATTAGTAAGCCATCAGATGGACTTCCATTTGCATACTCTGGTAAATCTGTTAACCCCTGAGTACTTGGCCTGCTGGACCCATGCTTTCCCATAATTCCCTTCTTCTATTTGAATGTTGTCATATACCTTTCAGTAACTTATTTTCTGCAGACTAAATAAACAAGAAAAAAAAAGCAAAAAATTCATGTTTTGCTTTAGGATGAGAAAGGGCATGAATAACTAATACAAAAGCATTCTGGACCACCATTATGTATGATCTAACACTGCAGTAAAATTCCCTGCCTGGGACCGTCATGCCATTGTGATCATCTCTGTCATAAACTTTATAGCTTCCTTTTCTATGCCTGTTAAGATTTCTTAGCCTGGCTGAATAACCCACAGAATAAGACTGTCAGGAAACCAAAAGGCATCTGCCAACGTAATAGATACTAAGTAGAAAAAGTTCAAGTCTGTATCACATATTAACAACCACATTCTTCATTTCTTAATGAGTTCCATGATCATAAAGGACAAGTTCACTGGCAGTTTAACCCACTTTTTCTACAAAACTTGACATATACTTTTTTTTGGATGATCTTTCTGTTGGTGACTTTCTCACTAGTGTTACATTCAAGGCCACCATACATTTGACTGTGCATCGAAATTGATGTCTAACCCTTTTTCTGCAGAATAATTTGAGATATAAATATTTCTCCTTATTCATAAGAGATAAATGTATGGGGCATCAAAATACAGCAGTGTACACTGGTACCAGATTCACTCAGCTTATTTTCAGGAAGCTAAATAAAGAGATTAACTTTTCCAGTCATTATATGGTGTTTCCTGCAATTTGTTGAAATGTAAGATTTGAATCTCTGGAAACGCATTTTTTTTTTCTCATCGACTTTGTGGGATTGTAGAGAAAATAAGCCTCCTGACATTGATATTTTGATTAGATGATTAAATTGCATATGCCTAGCTTTAGTGCATCAATAAAGAAGATAAGGATTCTTATTTGTGAATTCCTTCTAAAAATAAATATGGCCTAAGTCAAGTGCTTTGAAAAGGTTCCAAGAATCTGCAATACCTTGAAGATTAGATTATCACCATGTTTGGTAATAATAGGTAGTGAGATTAGAGCCTTAGGTTTAATGTTATTCATAATAAATAAAAAAGTGGATAACAAATCATAATGCACCTTACATACTGTTGTTACAATAAAATTGGTATCACAATATTTTCATTTAAATGCTCACTTTAACCTCATGCAGACTTTGTGCCATGCAGGCACAAGGTAGAGCCATGATCATCTTAGATATGCACATTTTTCAAAGCAGTGGGTAAATTCTTGATAGGAAGGAATTAATACTGTTGTGGTCAAGAGGAGCCATAACCATAAAAGAATACTGTAAACTCTTACTATCTTTCTGCAGCTAGCTGTTGATGGGGGGGAACCTTTCCTTTCCTCCTACAACATACATCAATCTTTGTACTAGCCAACAGTACTACAGTGTCTGATGCCTTCAGATTGAACAAGAGTGGGCAAAACCAACTTTCATCAAAAACAGTTATGAAATATGACCAAAGTGAGATGGGTATTTTTGCTTCGATTGCACTATTTGTTGAAACTGTATCACTTTTCCTGCTGAAAATATCAACTCTATATATCATTTTGAATGCATTCTCATTGGATTTTGATGGTTGCTTTGCATACTGCATGCTGATTGCATCATGTATATGCAGCTGCATATTTATCTGCTGAAACTGTGTATTTCGGAATACAGTGAGTTTGATGCATATTAGTAAGACAGAAGGATAGAGGTACTACTAATAATGACAAAAAGACAAAAAAAAAAAAAAAGGAAAAACAAACCTAGTATATTCTTGCATTATTTTTGTATCCCACAGAAGACTCTGCCAATCCCTGACCCAAAAAGAGACAACCTCCCCCAAAAAAGACAACCACCACCACCAAAATACACTCAAAATCCAAATCAACCAACTGAACAAGACTATCAAAAAGTTATCTCATTATTTTTAATGCTATCTGCAGCACATTTGTTTGATCTTCAGTTAAACTAATGTCAGTTTTTTTAATATAATGTTATAGGAAGTTTAGCTTTGTTATGATTTGGCTTCATGAAAATAATTTCATTATTCAAGTGGAATTGAATAACTAAATAAATATGTTTTAGCAAATTTCCCAAGGGGGAGTTCTTTTTGAGAAATGATCAACATATTGTACAGTTTGATGATTTCAGTAATAAGAAGGAGAAGTGAATTGGTTTCATTTTAACCACAAATCTTTTCAATTTGCTTAAAAATCTTCATTGTTTTGTAGATGTCAAGTAAGATTAACACACTATTAGAGCAGTAATTTGTCACAACAAACAGAGAAGAACTTTTATTTTTCTTTTGGCTACAATTGACTAACTCCCAATTTCTTCTATATACTTAAGGCTATCATCCTTATTCATATCATTAGGCCTCGTTAAACCTTCCAGAATGTTTTTCTGATATTTCCAAATACAAAGTATTATTCAAAAAGGTATTTCACTGGGGAAAAATCCTGGATTCTGCACTAATATTCTCATCTGAGTAACTTCCATGAATTCCTACCATAACCTCTGTTAGACTAACAATACACACACATTTGTTGCGTCATAATAATCCTATAGATTACAATGGAAAAATACTTAAAAAATAATTTAAGATTATTCTCAGGAAAATAAAACATTATTATTTCTAAAATATGACAATAATGTGCCTTTGTCATATGGCACTATGTACTTTCTTAGTTATGCTGACCATAAGATGCTTTTTTTTGAATGGATAACAAAGCAAAACATTCCTCGATCTCTCCACCCTTGAGATTGCAAGGCTTTGTAAAGCCAGAATACATGCAGTAACAAGTGTGCCTTATGTACATTATTATACGTTATGTTTAAGGGACATACTCTAGTTAATACAACGCCAAAAGTTGTTTTTATTTAAACTGAATTTAAACCCATCAAAAATGAGAAATGGAAGAAACAAAATAATAGTGTTCCCAAGGAGGGGTAGGCACATGTGTTTCAAACTAACTTTATGGCACAGGGCTGTTGTCTACATGAAGAATGCAAACAAGAGCATTCATTGCATCATCATATCAGGTATATCTTTCTTTTTTAAAAATTAAACAAGAAACCAATACTTAAAGTAACATGGTCGAAACTGCTAGTACTAACATCTGAGTGACTCTGGATTAATCACAGATGGTTGATCATCCCATCACTATAATAGCATCTGAGAGAAATAACCAACTAGTTCAGTTTGTTGTCAGTTCTGAGAAATGAAAAATGGGACAACACACCTACCAAATGGGCCTTGAATATAAATCCTTTTTGAGGACCTGCACATTATTCTCAGCCTGTCAAGCCCACTGCAGCTGAAGGATTTATATAGTGTCTGTTTTCAGCAGAGGCAACAGACCATAATTACCTAGATTGAGTGTTGCTTTAAAATAGCATGACCAATGGATACTATTTATGAATCCCAATCAGTACGATCCTTTCCATGCAGGCAGATCACTGAGCTGCTTGTTCATCAGTGTCCCAAACTAAAGTAATAAAATGATCCACAGATCTTTGCAGGCTATTTCCCTATTGTGATATGAATGAAAACTAATGAGGGCAATTTTAGTTGAAACAAATTTCTAAAATACAGCACTAATCAAATGGTGGCATTATTGTATGCAACTCTTAATAGGTATTTTTAAAACTGTTTAGGAGAAAAAGGGAAGGACCTATTATAAAATGGTCATTTCCTTGACATCAATGCAACTTGTCATATATTTATAAGTATCTGTATCTGATTCTGTATCTATCCCTGTATCTGTATATGTGTATACATATGCATGTGTATACATATGTTTAGATGCACACATATCTATAAGCACCATTCCATATTTCAGAGATTGCAGTTCAGTCACTGTAAATGTAATTAAGAATCTCTCCAAGGGTTGTAGATCTTTGAGATCTTTTGAAATTCTTTGGGTGTATCCAAGAGAAAAATATCAGACATCTTTTTCTAGTTTCCTTGCACAGGAAGCAGCAGCAAACATAGTCCTGGGGGAACAGTTTGTGTCCCTCAGCAATGACCAGCAGAAAGACAGTGCTGGCAGCAATTCATTTCTTCTTTTGCCAGAGGCTTGATGTCTTTGAGAATAAGTAATGATATTACTGCGAGAATTGCATATACTTAATCAGTTGTGAGAGTCAAAACAGCAATCATCTGTCTCTGTTTCTACACAAATGATATAAGCAAACACTTCACCTTCTATTTTCTGTACTCTATACGTAATAATTTAATATGTAGAGGACAGGGTCACGGGACAAAGGTGATTTTCAGAGAAATTCCAGAAAAATATCATTAAAGTTGTGTGAAGGAGCATAACTGAAATATAGTAAGCAGATGCACAAATAGTTTAATAAACTGATTAAGCAATTTCTGTCGCTTAGCTAATCCTAAAATATCAGTGTTCAAAAAAACTATAAAAATAAATTCTTACTCATGAGCATTGTGTCCACAATGCTTAGTGCTATTAGGGAGAGCTAATTAAAAATGTCCAAAACCAATCAAAAGATTGACTTAAAAACTAAATGGTGTGGATGAACAGGGGCTGACCAACTCTAGCTGATTTCCTGAGTCTCTTTCAATTAACAACATAGATATCTTTGATCACAAAGAGAATATCTAACAGAATTCATCAACAGTATGCAGTAATTTAGAGCAGAAATATTGAATAATATTTCCCATTTATATAGAGATTATATTTCCCAAACAAAAAAAAAGAAATTGCACTTAGATCAAATTTGATCAGAGTATTGGCATTAGACATGGGAAAAAAAAAAAAAAGCGAGAACCTTAAAATACTTTTAGAGTAAGCTCCACTCATTCTTTTTATCAAGCAGCACTACTTTCCCTTTGCATAAAGGAAAAAAAAATAATCCAATCAGTTCTTTTAAGGTCAAGACAAAAAAAGGTGCCATTTTTAAAACAAAAAGAATGATATGAGATGATTTGAACCACATTGGCATGTAACATCATTAACTATATAGAGAGTCCTCAGTTCGGTGTTTCAAAGAACCAGAGCTCTCAAAAATGTGAATCAGGTTTCTCAAATCAGTCTTGGGTTCTCTAGGACTTTCTCCTGACAGTAACTTTGAGGAGGTTAATAGCTTAGAGAACCACGAAACACTCACTTTGAAAGTAGCAATAATGGCACCAGGTGTCAAGAAAAGAGTGGCACTAAGTCACTCTTTGGATCAGCCAGAGGTATTTTCTGTACTAACTTAAGTAACTATGGCTGGTTTACACTGAGAGTGGGAGGATTCCCAAAGGCTGTTATTGGACCTCAGCTGTGGGGGCTGTAAACCTAGAGAACCAGCGAGAAACAGCAGTGGAAGGTAAATTCAAACTGTTCTAGCTAGACCTTATTTGTCTTTAAGCTAACTTAATCAGTATCATCCTAAGCACAGGTGAGTTCTTAGGTTTTCATTCATTAAATGACTAAGGATACTGGCCTGACCTTTCTTAGCTTATAAAGCACAACAAGATCACAGTCTATTGCTTCTGGGAAGAATAGCAAAAGATTAGTTTTATGATGACTTAATAGTTTTGACATGGCCACGGGGCATATCTTGTTTCTAACTTTTACCTTCCAACATATTCTTTACCTTAACATTGTGCAGATGAAATTTTTGCTTTTTAAAGTAAAGGAAGACATGAAACTGTAATAGCAACAAGTTACTGTTAGTCTATTGAGAAGGTTTTGGAAAGAAATGAGAATTGTTTAATTTGTACCCTAGAGAAATCCCAAATCCCAAACTTTCTAAACCTTATTTGTTAAATGTTCAGAGAAACAATAAACCTCGGCAGGGATGAAGGAGCAAGTTGTGAAACTTTAATAAGATCTCCAAGGAAGGTTAGACAAAAAAAAAAAAAAGAAATGCTGTTTATAAAACGTAAAAAAATAGCTGAGGTAAAGTTTCACTTTCATGAACTTTATCTGAACCCTGGATAACCTGGGCAAGCTGCGAGTTCTGAACAAAACAACTTTTCTTTGCTGAAGGATAGTCTTAAAATGTCTGTCTTTTCTATACACTGTATTAATGAGAGATTAGAAAAGTAGAACAGAAGAAGATGCTATAAATTCAAATAACTGAATCTTCTATTATCATTATGATTTTGTTTTTAATTTTTACAATTGTCTGTTATCTGTTTTCACTATCATCTATTACACTATAAAGGTAATGGTAAGGTTTTCACACATAAAACACATGGATCCACTACGCAACCATCATTACATGAGTTTAATGTTTTTCTAGTTGAAAGAGTTAAGCCAGAAGGACCATTAATTCTTTTGGTGTGGAAGAAATTTTTGGTCAGTTTAAACAATAATAAAGTAAATATGTATGATTGCCTAATGACTCGGAATCAAACATTTCCTCCTAACCTTCCACCTTCCCCCAAGAAAACTCCTGGGGGAAGAGGAAAGAAGGGGGGAGGGGAGGGGAGGGGAGNGGGGGGAGGGGAGCGGAGAGGGGGGAGGGGAGCGGAGCAGAGCGGAGCGGAGAGGAGAGTGGAAAAATCATGCTGCACTATTTCTTCATGATTCACTAGGTATTTTGTGACTGTTGGATGGAAAGCAATATTTTGTGCTTTGCTAGCAACAATGTAAAAGTAATTTGGAATGAACAGTATATTAATTTATAATAAAAAATAAATATATTCTTGGAAGCAAGATCTCGTCTAATATAAAAAAAATACAACTTTTCAGCCAATAGCAGTAAAAGAAATTCTGAAATAAGAATAATTTGAATCAGAAAACTGTAAATTGAAAATTCCCAGTTTAGGACCAGCTCTGGCTTCTAAGCCAAACAGAATAGTGTGTAATATGAAAATATGACTAAATCAATTACTCTTCTGCCATGTATACTTACGATGAATTATACTTTATTTTTATTTTATTTTAATTTTAATGCTTGTCCTGAAATTCTTTGTATGGAAAATCTTATCCTTGATAGCAAGGTTGATTTAGAAAATATTTAACTGAATTTCTGTCTAAATTCCTGTATGCACAATGAGGATTGTGGATACATTCACATTCTAGAGATGAAGGTAGTTAAGTCTTCCCTGAATTGGCCTCCTGAATTTTTCCTTTTGCATTCAAATCCATATGGACATCTTTCTGGGCTTACAAAGAATTAAGCATGATTTTAATGTAAGATGGGACAGTACAGTGTATCCTGATCTGATGCACTTATGATAAAAGAAATTTTCACCCCTACGATAAGAATTTCAAACAGTGTGAAAGACCTTCCATTCACTGCGAGAACACTTGAAGGGATAAGTAGCTTCATCCTTGGGATAAAGCAATAGAAAAAGGGAAAACAAAGAAAAAAACCTGATTTTTCTTCTTCATCTCTGGCTGCTTACAGTAAATAAGGAGCTGTTAGAGGACCCAAAACAGTAACTCTCCCATTTTCAATGGCTTTTCTCCACCACCAGCTGAAACATGTGGAGCACAAGAAAGAACACTTGAGAGCCTTTTCCTCCTGCACTTGCTTTTTGTGAAGAATTGGCTGAATAAATTTTACTCACTGCACTGTAAAAATGTGTATTGTCATGCCTTTTAGGTATTCTCAGAATACTGGATTTCTTGATTTATATAACATTTAAAGGACTTCAAATGATGGAATTTAAATGCAAAGAGAAACCGCAGCAAGAAAATATGTTACTGAAGTTATAATAGGTTTTCAACATATATATATTTAATCATCTTACATGGATGCTATTTTTAGGTAATCATCTTACCAGTTTTAAAGCAGTAGAATCATGTATCTCCTTTCAGTGTTAGGTATCTACCTTCTAAGCAGAGCAAAGAATATTTTCCTGCATATCCAGCAGATCTCAATCAATCCAACATTTTAGATTGTTACTTTGAAAACATTTTGTTCAACTGCTATGTAAGAAAAGCAAAGGCATGGACTGTTTTCTTTCACTGCATGATCTTACATTCATACTCATAGAAGGCCTCTATCCCTTCTCATCCCACCTCTCCGTGTGCCAATTTACTGGTGACTCAGAACAGTTCTAGCTGATCTCTCTAAGCTCAGACTACCCAGTCAATATCCTGAGTGGGTGAAAGATTAATTATTCCCACTGAGATCAACTATGTCAGGATAGCAAAGGCCAATTACAGACAAAAGCCATCACGGAGCGGTCACTTCCAACCTGCTGCCAACACCAATCCCAAATGCAAAGGAAAACAGTTTCCTGCTGAACTGAAAAGTCATCGGCTTAAGTACATCTTATGTAGCCAGCATGCTGGTGTCACTTTTATTCATTTTCCACAGCAGAAGTATATGCTGTGCTGAACTGCATGAATCATCTTGCAAGCAGCAGCAGGCATGTACAGTGCCCAAAGCAGTAGTGATGCTAGGCAGGAGGGCAACAGAAGGCACATCAAACATGCCTCTGGTACACAATGGGAACAGAGGTTACCAAATAATTGTGACTTCAAAAACTCTTTCACACGCTGTTTGCTGACAGCTGTTATTATGACATCAAATCTGTAGTCATTATTTGGGGAAGCAGCTCAGCCAGGATCCCACAGTCATTCTGCTTAACCCACTTAGTGGATTACCTCAAGCTGTAGTTTCCAGAAATTCAAGCTCTCTTGTACCTGATTGCACGAAAACAGAGTAAAAATATTGATCAGTGAGCGGCTAAGTGGCAGCAAGAACATAAAAAAATGTTGAGAAAGGAAGAAAGAAAAGGTTGGAGGCATAATATACTCCAAGAACCCTCAGCAGAGGAGTAATCACTAAAGGCCATCAGGGCAGTGCCTAGAGACACTTACTAAGTTTTGAACAGTGTGCAAGAGAACAGCATTCAGTTGAGTTTAGTTCTTTCCCATCTCAGGCGCCATACAGTAGTACCTCCATAAAAGTTAACTTTTCAATTTCAGTCCTACTGCCGGCCACTGTGTTAATGACTGAAAGATTTTTGCTGCAACATTAACATATAAATTTGTTACGTTACTGAATTTGCATCTATTTAAAATACCCATACTTTTTTGAAGAACTTTTACTTTGGATAAAAATAAGGGTAAATTCAGTAGGCAGGTGAGTTACTTGGGACACTAGAGACTTGAGATATTCATCAATTGGTATTTAATTAGACATACGAAGTGCAACAGCTCTAAAAGGAAACCTGAATAATATGTATTTATAGCAGTGAGTGACCTGTTCATCATGGCACTCTCCTCTCATTCTGGAGACCACAATCATACACATTTACTCTGTTTTCTCTTTCACGGTTTCTGGGTTTGATCAGAAGTTTCATTATGGAACTGGGATGGATTTGCAGCAAAAGCTTTCTTGTACTGGTACAACAGTAATGAACTTCTTTTCTAATTACTTGGATTTTCCTACAAAGAAAACATTGTCAGGAAGTACTTTGCCACTTCTAATACGCACAGAACACTTCCTGGACCAATTCCATCTCTAACATTAAGACCAGTTACAAGTTAATGTATGACAATTTGTTGAATTGATTTGATTCACAACCTTCAGTAGCAGACTAGGTACATTGTTCAGTTGTGCTGTAACATTACTCCAAAAATTATGTCACTGCAGATATGTATCTGACCAGTAATTGTCATGGTTCTTGATGTGATTGGAAGCAATCTATGCTGATAATATGAGTCCTGAGAAGAGAGAGAAAATCATCTAAAGTTCTTTTTCAAAACTGGTGGGTTCTCTTTCACATCAAGATTCAGAAGGAAGAAACCTCTTGATTACAGATTCTTGAGCACTGCATGTCAGGACTTTCACTGATATCAACTTGTTGAAGAAAGCTCAGTTTCTGCAGAGAAACTTATGCTGGAGAGGCCTTTGCTAGAATGAGTTTCAAGATGCAAATATTTTATATTGGTAGCCAGTCTCCTTAAAAACAAACAAGCAAACAAAACCCCAAGATCTTCCATAGCTACAGGCTGTCCTTTTTGTGATTAATGTGAGGTTTGTTTAACACAAAATCTGTGACCTTTTAGCTTTGATCATCTCAGAGAGTGCCCAATTGAGATTTTTAATCCATGTCTAACAGAATGTAAGATGACCTTAAGAATGTAAGAATTGACGTTAGTCAATTCTTTACATTGAACACAATGTGTGATAATTTGCAGAAGGTCTGAATCACATAAGATTTATATTCAAGCTCTGAAGGAGAGCCTGTAAACAAAGAATCCATTGATTCGCGAATATTTACAGTATCAAAATGATGAGGCCAGGTAAGCAAATAAAAAGCTAACAGAATTCTGTCTTTCAGCAACTGGAATGCTTTATTGTAACAAGCAGGTGTATGTGGTTTAGAGAACAAACAACTGATTAGAAGTAATTACTGGAAATAGTGCCTCTATTTTACGACGCTAGCATGGTGAATTTGTATCAACTATATAATGGAAACTCAAGCCTCAAGTCAATTCAGAGAATAATTAGACAAACTCCCTATTGATAGTCACAGCAGTGACTCAAATAAAAGTTAGAAAACAGAATTACCGTTATTTCTCTACAAAAGCAAACATCAATCCTGATGTTATGGGTACTCTTGTGTATCCTCTCTTAACATTATGCATTACAATTTTATTTCATAAAAACTCATATCATGCGGTAAAATTCAATTTTAAACAGTGTAAATATTTTAAACTTATGTAAATAACACTTTGTTTTATGGAAATGATACCAAATGGTATAAGTGCTGTAAAGTCAGTATTTCAGGAGTGTATCTCAGTAGGAACTGGGGAAAAAAATTGGAAACAAAATGACAAATATTTGGATATGTAATACTATCCAAGCAATGGTCTCATCCAGCAAGCACTTCAGCCAATATGGAATTTGTGTGTGTGGGTAGCTGAGCTGAATTCAATTAAATGTTTTTGGACATTAGAGATTACAAATGTTAGATAAAATCCAAATGATGGATGCCACCATTAGCAATATAATCTTATTTTAAGGAAGCTTTTAAAATCCATCACAATTGTAATGCTTAATACTTTATTGAATTAATGAAACAATCTGGATAGATTCTACTGGGAGTCTGTTTTCACTAAGTACAAATTTATTTGCATTATTTTATCTCATTGCCAAAACGCGCTTAATTTCTAATGGCTAATATTATTTCATTGAATTTAAAGATGATAATGCTGGCCTAAATGTTAAAGCAAAGCGAACAACATAATTCTTACTGTGTTAACTCTCAGATGAGAATAATTATAGATTCACAAATTTATAATTAAGGTATTAAATTATAATTTATAAACTACTGGAACATAATACAAAATATTCAATTTTATTGAAAATGTGTGAGAAAGATTTTTCCTTTTATTTTTATACCTTGTTGTACAGAAAAAAATATTTTTATATTGGACCTTTTTAATATTGCTTCAGTCTGAGACCATCTTGTAGTATTCATGAGGTAAGTTGAATATCAAGATACTAACCAAAGTCAACACAGAGCAAGGCAAGGCAAGGCAAGGAAAAGAAAGGCAAGAGGCAAGGCAACAGGTGAGGCAAAGGAAGGCAAGGCGAGGCAAGGCAAAGAAAGGGCCATAATGTTACCTATGGCTTTATATTGAAATGTGTAGAAAAAATACTGTTTTACTCCATTCATGCACAATACAATTGTTTCAAAGAAGTAATACAATTATTAATAATGTTGAGATTCATTTTCCCTTTATTTATAACACTGAACAAACAACCAATTAAAGTCTTTGACACTTTTGCAAAGCGTTTCAAGTTTACAATGAAAAGTAAATTATGCATTATGTTTGTTATGATTATGATGAAATTTCGCGACATACATAAGTGTAAAAATACTGCCTTAATATGACAGAAGACATAAGCTGGGGATGTAGTGTGCTAAGCTACAGCTACGAAAAACATATGCAGAATTATTTTTTCACTTTATTATAATTCTGAGTGTTAATCATTCACAGCAGGAAGTGGTTAAGAGGTCTGATAATTTGTTCTGATCAAAGCTGTCAGAGAAAGAGATGATCCCTTCCAAGTGAAAAGCGCAAATTAATTATGCATTCCATATACACAAGTGGACACAGAATTGACACAGATATTCCAGTGGTTCTACTAGAAAGAGGAATTAGGTATTGATGATTTTTACATTACTGTTTTTTTCCTCAATCTGCTTTTTTTTTCTTTTCCTTCTGTTTACTAGAGTAATAAAACTTGTAGCAAGCCAGGGATTCAATTACCTCATTCATTTATCAGCATCCAGAAAATTTGGGATTATTATTTACTTTAATGTTAGATCTTTTTCTTTATGACTTGACTTCTGCCTCTTAAACTTTTATCTCCGGGGATTTTCAAATTGTTTTAGTTGGTGATGGTGTTTTTTTTTTTTTTTTCCCTTGTAACAGAGACCATCTACTCTACCAAAATCCATCAGTGAAATATTTTTTTAACACTTAGGAATCTCAATTTATCTTGGACTTCACCACGAAGGAATCTCTGCTAATATATCTTACCTTTCTGTTCATAGATCTTATATGTCTGTAGAAAAAAAATGAAGGAGATAGATACCATAATGACAAGGTACTTGGAGTTGTTGAGATTTAAGGCAGCAATGTACAGGGAAGGACAGGGTGCTTCAGAGGAGTGACACTTGGATGATAGAGTTTTGCATGCTTCCTTTATCATTATTGATTTTAAAAAAGAATTTAAAACAGCTTGCAGTTGGAGACGTAATACCAAGGAGATCAGAAAGATCAACCATATTTCAAAACAAGTCTCAGCCTTCCATAGAGAGGAATTTTATCAGCTGGGGTGGAAATAAAAAGCAAGCCTAGGTCTGTTGGGCAGAGAGGCAAAAGCATATGTCTAATCTCAACAGACTCTTTTTCTTAAGATATAGCAAAATAAGTCATGAAACATTCTGTTGGGAAATAATTGACTTTTTTTCTCATATTATACACTACGTATATATATATACACTAACATAATGACTAGGTACATAATATATACCTAAGACCCATTTCATAAAGTGTTTACAAGTAATAGAAACAATAATTCAAATAATAATCATCATAATAATAAATATATTAAGGATGTTTGTTATCAATTTCAGACTTTCTTATTGCTTCTTATTTAGACAGGAAAGAAAATTAACCTGCTCATGCACTGTAGTTACATTCTCCATCTGATAAGTTTCTTAACTCTTCCAGGTCTCTATTATTTTTGACTTCTCAAGAGACAGTATTCAATCCTTTTTCTGCTTTTTAGCAAAACCTTGGTTTAGGCTTGGTTTAAGTTTGGGCTAAACTTAGCTAAGCAAGTTTAGGCTACCAAACCACTCCAGGATCCAGTGAAGTATGTCACACAAAATAGCTAAAGACTTTTCATCGATATCTTTCTCTAGTTGACTTGCAGAGTTCTCTCACCTTCTTTGAAGAGAATTTCCTGGCTACTTTCAGCAGGGGAATTTTAATGATGAAAATTTCCCTGGCCTCTTTAACTGTCAGTGCAACAAGACATCCTGCAGAGGACTAGATGGCTACACTCCTCAGAGTACAATTAGGATATTATTTGATGTGTCTTCCTACCTTTCTCTCAATATCACCCAATATTGTGTGGACTTCTCCATCTTGAATTCAGTATCTAGAGGTTGACAACATTCTGGGTTTGAGTTAATTTTACATTAATCTAATTAACGCTAAACTTGAGCTTACATATTCTTCTGTAGTTATATCTTGAGTTTGCTTGGATTCTTTCCCAAAGTATTTCAGAGTTGCTACAAAGGAAATAGTGTCTAAACTAATTTCATTCTAGCTAATCTCTAGATACATTCACAGCAAATAATGGAAAGTGTATTATTATTGTGAAAATTATTTTAGCTGCCCAAGGTAACAAAAAATCCTGACTCATCTACTTGCAGAAAGTGCTTTGTCACATTCTGCCAACAATTGCAATGAAACAAGAATCTTTCAAAGATTTTCTACATCTATCCTCTAATATCTATGGAATGTAAGATGAATCAGGACTTATTTTCTCTGAACTGATAAAATATATAGGAGTTCTAACTAGTGAACAAATGAAAAGGAAGGAGGAAGTGTCCTAGTCATGAGGATCCATAGTCAGACAGTAATAGAATGAGAATTACCCACTGACTTTCCTATCTGCTGGATTTTCTTTTCACCTCTTTCCTCCCTGCAAACTAACATCTATTCCTCATTTTGACCCTTAGAAATGATCTAACCAGACCAAAACTAAGAAGTCATATAGAAGATATTGTCATCTTCCCTGGATTCAATTAGATCTCAGGCTTCATTAGAAATGTGACATTTAAGTTCCTGACAACACTTGCTTTCACATATCCTTTTCATCTTCACCTCCTGTTTCTTCTCTTCCAACCTTCCCAGTTACAGAGCCACACCAGCAACTTCTAAGATGTTTTCTGTCAACACAAAAAACTCCATCACTGAAAACTGACTTAAAGCTAAGTGCAAGTAAAACAGGAAGCTGGATATAGATGACCAGAGCTCTTTTTGTACAACAGTGTCCACCAGCTCTTTGACTTATTGATGTGTTAAACTCCACATCAGAACTGGGTTTCACTTTATAGGTTTGGACTGAAAAACACTCAACACATTAGATCTGCCTCTTGCTAATAGCTGAAATATCTCTTTTTCAGCTGTCTCAGATATACAGTGAGTGGCCACAGTTTGTTAGCTGAGTATGTCAAAACAGATCTGTTTAGCAGATTATGACTTCTAATCCATTTCTTTGCAACTTTGCTGGTCTTAGCTACTCATAATGTTCTCTTTTGTTCGATTGCAATAAGCTTATCACTAGAAAGGCAGCTAATGGTACTATCTGTGGCGGCTTGACACTGCCAAAAATTTACTGAGTGTCAGGCTAGCTGATAAGATTACAAATAATACCTCTTTAAAAAAAAAAAAAAAGTTATGCTGTGTGACTTAGCTCTCATCAATGATTCTGTATTTTCTGTTTTGGCTATCTGTTCCTCTCATATCTGCATTGTTCGATGCATTTTGTCTTCAAGGAAACAAGACAAAACTGTAGTAGTGAAAGTTCCATCTTTTCTCAACTAATCTTTTCTCTTTCCTCCAGAAGGAAAGCAATAATTATTAGCATTACTGCCCAAAAACTGTGAAGCAGAAAGACTTTTTCTAGAAACTCTTGAGGCCATTAGAATTTAGAACAGAAATATTAGAAATAATGTCTATTGAATATCATGCATTTTAAGATCACTTTAGTTTTTGTTTGTTTTTCATGTTTAAAAGAAGGGAAAAAGGTAGTTTCCATGGTGGCAGCTTATTGTACAGGCTTAGGTCTTGGTATTTTAATCTGGAGTGTGTATAACTATTTAATTGTGTGAGCACAGCTGTGTCAGAACATTGAACTCTGAGCCCACTCCTGCTACCAGAAGGTATATGGCATCTTCTTTCACACTGGGTACTTCTGCTCTTTGCATAAGAAGTGTGCTGCCTCTAATGTTGTTCGGTGTCCTGCAAAATATTAGCATGATAGGGGCTGTAAATGCTTTAGAAAAATCCCCAGATCTTAGGCTTTTTAAACTAAAACTCTGCAGCCTTACCCAGCCTAGTTTCTACCTGGAGTTCACAGTCAGAGTTATGCTCCTGTATTGGTGGTGACTCGGGCAGTGCACCTGAAAGTAGATGGGTCTAGCAAACCTTGTCTAGCAAATGCAGATTCACAGAAAGTGCTTTTTAGAGTTTGGCACAGTGTTACCTTAGTATTTCATTATCTCAGCAGATTAATGTACTCAACTTCCTTGGACAAATATGGACGAAAAGAGAGAAAGTTGTACCTGAATTTGGAAAAAAATATTTCATAAGGCTGGATACAAAATCAGTCAAACCAATAAAATCAGGACACAAATGTGTCCACAAAACAGTTAAAGGTTGGAGTGTTTTGCATGCAATGCACTGAGAGGGACTGATCTTTTATGGCAGTTAAAAAATCAAACATTTTAGCCTGATACATGTTACTGTGCACTGCTACTGGGGTATTACTCAGATGAGAACTTAAAAGATAGAATTTGGATTGCAGGATACAACCTCCACTTTTGATCCAATTAGAAGAAAAGCAGAATGAAAATATTTACAATTACATGAAATACTGCCATACTTATTTAAGACAAATCTGTCCCTAGTTTTATCAACTCATGTTCCTACATATGGTTTTGAATTTATGTCTTTCTTGATTTTCAGCATAGAAAATGAAAAATACCTTTTGGATTTGGAGATCCTAAAAACATCTTGTGTGGGAAATGAATGTGATGAAACTACTAGTTGCAGGCAAGAATAGATTATGTTACCACTTCTACTGTAACATGGATTGAGACAGTATCTGATGGTTTTCTCACGTAAGCGTGTTACAGTGTATTAGCACAACTGTTGTAATGTGTTCTCTGCACCTAGAGCAAATTCAGTTCAGTATGTGGTTTCTGATACCACTAAGAGTAAAGGATATTCAACCTTGAAGAGTCAACACTTGCATTAGCAGTGAGACCTTGGTCCTGATTATTTCTTAGTCACTTTATAAGCTTTGATATGAAATATTCCAAATAATTGTAATGCTGATATCTCTCCCTTTGTTTGCTATTAGTCCAGACTATGGGTGTGTGAGCTGACAGCTAAGAAACAGCCAGATAAGTGTTACGGTGTAAAGAATGGAATTTTTCTGTCTCATTTTTCTTCAAGGTTTGCCTTCTTACTTGGGAGCATACGGTGCACATTTTAATAGCTCCTACCTGCAAACACTTATGCACATGATTAACCTTTTATGTGAGAATAATCTTCAGTGTCTTACTGGCAATAAGTTTCAGGTCCTATGCATATAATGATATTATAAAAGATATGCAGGTCACTTTAACAGCTAATGGTCACAAATTTCCTCTTAAATAAGAAATGACATGAAAAATGTGAAGAAGTGTCATTACCTTCTTTTGTCATTTTGTCCTGCACTTCATCAAACCATTAAAATATTCTGTAATCTACAAACTGCAGCTAAAATATCAGAGGCCTGAAAGTGGCATTGCTGGTTACTATTTTTTTTATTTTTATTTTTCTAATATATCTCGTAAATGGTATTGAAATTCATTGTTTAGATAAAATGTTTGAAAATTTTAATGATTAAAAAGTTAGGCTATATATGTCATACACTAGAGCAATGTAGCTGGTCTGTGACTATTTACAGAATTTTATATATATGAAAGACAATATTTTATCCTAATAAATTCATTTATCAGACAAATGTTACTACACGGTCAGACTTTCTTCTGTTAACGTACATGGGCTGGAGAACTTGTGTGCCATTCTCTCCCTCCTTTTCTACTTCTACCTTACCCATTTCTTGCTGACATTCAACCCAGTTTCCCAAATTCAGCACGACAGTCTGCATGTTTAAATACACTGCTCTTTGTTTTCTGCTGAGAGCTGAGAAATATGATCAGGCTACTCTCCTCTCAAAGGATCTGCACTATATTCTGTCTCTGATGCACAACATCCCACTGGAGTATTGGATTGTTTATCTACTTGCACTCAAGCTTATCTTCCCCATCTCGTAATGTAGTACATTAAAACAAGTCTCTTGCCCCATTTGTTTGCTTACTGCTTTACCACTCTTGCCATGTGTTTTGCAGTTGTTGCACTTCACTTAAGAAGCGTACACCTTAAAAATGTTAATGGTTAATTAGGTTAATCATTGAGTTGGTTGAAGACACACAGCATAGGGCCTCTGACTATTCCAGATACAATAAAATTATGTCTGTTGAAATACTAGTAATTAAGAAAAAATAATTTAAGGGGTCATCCATTGACATAACTAGTCTTCTGTCAGGAGTCCTGTATTTTAACTGTAAGACTTAAATCCAACTATCTCATGTACTCTAAAACCTACAATTTTCAACGTTTTGTTGGAGACATTTCAGAAAAATCAACATTTTTGTGACTTTAAAATGTAATGTCTATCTCCATCTCATCGAGTGCATTGTTTTCCTCACTCCCTTACTTGTTAGAACCCAGATGGATTTTTAAATCTCCTATGCAAAATTGTTACTGCATGTCTCTATAGCCTTTCACATACTCTCAAGGCATTATGCAAATACAAAAATATTAATGCCAAAAAGTGAATTATTAGAGACTTTGATGACTACATTAGACTAAAAATTGATGCCTTCTTGATAGTGACTAATGTACATCCCATTATCAAAAAAAAAAAAAAAAAAAAAGCAAGGAGAAAAACTGTTTTCTAAAATCCTACTTCATGGAAAAATTCTCCTTCAAATTACTGTCTAGGATATGGTTTTCTTTCTACAGCCTTTCCTCAGTTAAGAACGACATAAGCATGAGCCTATTTTTTTCCGTTTGAGCATTTTATGAAAAAAATGAAGCCTTAAAGCACTCCTTTGCCTTCGTAATCACCTCATACCATGCACACATCAGGAAGATAATTTAGACGCACTTATAGGTCATATTTTCACACAGTCACCTAAGTCTGTATGACAATAATAGAATCATATATCTGGCATTTCATTAAGGTAACAATATTCACAGAATGAATAATAGAATGGGTGGGGTTGGAAGGGATCTCACAGACCATCTATGAGGCCTGCTCCAAAAGTAATGTCTCCTGTTGTATTGTGCTAGCCCATGACATCAGAGGCAGACGTTGTTGTAATGGCACTAGGTGCTGAACCTTCCCACCAATTTTCTGTTCCATGTTGTTGCCGTGTGACAGATGGCAGCAGAGGAGCAGTCTGACAAAATGACGTCTGACATGGAAGAGTGTATGAAGCAAACGGGTGTCACTGAATTCTTCGTCAAAATACTTTACTGACATCCAGGTGTGAATTATGGCTGTTTTTAACCTGTGCCAAAATAACCATTATTTCAGCTACACCATGCATCTTTTTACACCTAGAGAGATGGGAACCTCACATAAATTCAGCTGTGACTCATGACAGTGCTTGTGATCAGGGATGACTGTAGAGCTCTCCTCCAGCCCTTTTTTCTTCTCTTTCTCTCCTCGGAGACACCAGTGAAGCATACGGGTAGTATTTAGTCAAGCAGAGAGATCTGTCATTTGAGTTTGGCTTCTGCCTTATTGGGTCCTCCTTGCTGTGAAGCTAGTATTGTCTCAGTGTAAAGGTCTTCTCTGGATGTATTTGTATGAGAGGAAGGAAAGTAAGGCATTTGCCCATTCTGCATGCTGAAAATTATCACTAGGTAATATTAGGAGAAAAAGATCAGACAGTGAGTGCTGACTTGTTAGTATCCTTATTGTTTATTGTCCCATCTGACAATGAGTCCCTTGCACTCGTTTTAACAAGCTTTATAAAAATCCCCCCTATGCAAATTGCCCTAGTAGTAGACAGCAGTAAATTGTGATTGTACTGACCTGCATGCATTTCAACTTTTCTAAAGCCCTTCTATCTACAAGAACACTCGTCTGCGCTGCTCCACAAAGGCTATCACTTCCATCTTTCTCCCAGTGGATTGCAGTGCTCATGAGAGGTAAATCAAAGAAGAGGTCAGAGATTTGAAGCCTTATGCAAGTCAATTCTCTTAATCCATCCCTGACAGCATCATTTTCTAATGCCCATTTATACCACTCAGGGATAATGCATAGTAATGTCACAAAAGGGTGCTAATTCCCTGAAATTTGCTAGACCTCCAGGCAGATCCTAGCTAAGCCAAGAACCAGTTTTTTTTTTTTTCTTTCCCAAATACTCATCTTTAAATTTTTGTATGTTGCTCTCTCAAAACCAAAATACAAGCAGAAATAGCCTGTCATTAGTAGTAAACATTCCATGTCAAATGTCAACTGTTGGGGAAAAAAAAATGAAAGAAAGAAGCCAAAAAACAGACAACGTAGAACTGCTGAAAATATTGAAAATTTTCAAAAATTTGCATTTAAAAAACCTGGAAACAGGGACATTTGTGTATATGATTGTTGATATTTTGTTTGACTCAGCGTGAAGACTGAACTCCTTACATCCACGTGGCAATAAAAACACCTTATCCTCAGAGTTTTTTGGCTCCTCTCCTTCCTATTCAGTTACTTGTTCCTTCTCTAACTCAACTTTATACTAAGATTAATGAAGAAGGTCAAGAGAGGACAGCAAGAGAAGCACAGAGATCTTTTCTGTGTAGAAGGGAGGTCTGGAAAGAGACTTTTCTCTGCAGGGATTGTCATATAATTTTTTATATACTCTTGGTTTGAGAGCCATATAAGAAAGAAGCTATTTAGAACTATCAATGGGAAGTACTGCAGGTGTAGCACATGCTATAGGACATTGTTACACAATATGGAAAAAAAAGCATGAAACTGATAGGACACTTTCAGAATTTAGGACAGTATAGAACCGAACATTTATGCTAAGATAACCAGTTACATTTGCCACTAATTCCAATAAAGTTACTTCTTAATTCTTACAGACTTGACAATTTCCTGGTGAACATCAGAGCTCTTAAATATAGGGGCATTTTCTGCAAAGGAAACACAGTACAGGAAGGAAAAAATCCATCAGAGTTCTCTACGACAGGGACTCTAATACAGGTCTCAGTGCAAGCATACAGTACAGCAAGGAAAAGAAAAACAACACAAAATCTTTTCTAACAAATATTTATTTTTATGTAAAAACATAAGTATTTTTAATTTGAAAAGTGGTGAAATTAGGACATGCAGACAGTTTTGTTTGGTTTTGCTTTTTTTTCTCCTCTGTCTTCATGACAAATTACTTCTACATATTTGCCCAAAATATGATAAAGCTCATTCAGCAGACAAATAACATTAAGCACTGGTGTATCATAACCAGATATACAAAATGTAGTTATTAGAAAGCTCTTTTCACATACTTTTAGCCTACCTTCTAGCATACATATCAGTACTCTAAGGCATACCTTGTTAACCATCTACTAAAATTATAACAACTGGTTTGATTGCTTCAGCATTGGGGAGTTAATGACTAAATTAGACTGCTGGCAATAACAGAGCCATCTTTCTAAATCATGTCAATTAGCATCAGAGTTTCTTCCCTCAGATATCCCAGGGGTCCCTTTTCCTTGCCTTTTTGCTTGAGATAAACAAAATCATTGGTTTTACCTATATCTCTGATACTTTCTTCTTCTTTTTTTTTTACTGTTATTGTTATCTTAATGAGCTGCAGTTGTTGATGGCGCTGTCAGCTGCAAGCAGTCTTGGAAGAGAGACTCTTATCCCAGTGGTAATCTGGAGTATCAAGTTGCTAAGCCTCTGAAGTACTGCTATCCTTCCACCTGACCTCAATTTACGTGCTATTTAATAAAGTGTTCTGGAGTGCGTTAAAAACTTGTGTTGTAATTTCTTCTTTGATCTTAAAACTTGACAGAAAAATTATTGATAGTAAAGTTTCTGAGACATAAATTTGATGCATATGCTGGCTTGGTCACTGCCCATCTACCCACGTATTGCAAGTCGTTTTTTGCAATGGGAAGCAGAAGTTGTTTTCTAAACAGTTGGTGCTTCACTTGGAATGGTAAATCAAACCACCACAGAAAAAACAAATTAGTATATGCAGAAATAACACATCACAGTGTATATTTTTGAACAAAGATTGGGGACTATTAGGAAACAGACTAGTGATTCAATTAACTGTGGGTTAGTAAAAACCAAAACCAATGTTTCTGAAACTACAAAATAATGCTAAATATTAATAAGTGCAACCACTGAAAATATACGATATATAGATTTCAGATGCAGATAGGAACAGACATCATGTCATCTCTCACTCCTTCTTGAGACCAGAAAGAATGTGTGACTTGCTGATGCCAATTATGTCAGCTAATATAGGATGTTTCACCAGAATGGAGCATTTATTCTATGTTACCAAATTATTCTTGTTGTACAAGAAACATTAAACATAAAGGACCCCTTTGAATTTAAAGGGCCCTAACCAGATCTTGGAAGCAATGAGATGTTCTGTAAAGAAAAATTTGCTTAGAAACACGGTAATCTTACATGAAATTTGAAATGCACACAAGGAAGAAATAGACATGGAAACATTAAGTGGTATGTTGATGACACTACAAGTTATTTAATCTTCTGCTTTTCTGATTCAAGTGGAATGTCTGGCAGTGAAGAAAGATCCATCTGAAAACAGATCTTGATATGGAAAGTTCCCATTTTACAGAAAAGAAAAAAATATCTGTCTAGGTTTCCAGGTGGACAGATCTGTGTGGTTAGGGAAATCTTATGAAAAGAATCAGGCCCACATACAAAGAGCTTTAAGAAAGAGTTCAAAATTAATACATATATTTTCAAAGGAGGAATGAGAGGTTCTTTTATAACAGTGTCCATAAAGTCAGAGTACAACTTGTTTATAAGGAAATATAAATACAAGCTCCCAATATCCATGAAAGCAGAAAAATTTGAATTTAGATCTCCCACAGTCTCAATAAATGTTTGCCTTTAATTATTTCTTATTTTCTTTTTTCCTCAGGAATCTATTTGTTGTACAAGTACACACTATATTCCTGCTAAATCTTTCCTATCAGCTCCGTTTAATATATTAAACATCCAAGTATTGGATACGAAGCATCAGCTTAGCTCATATGTTGTCTGACCTCAGGTTAAATCCCAATAGAGAATAGAAAAGCACCTACAAAGCACAACAGCTTGCAGAGAATAGTTTCCTTGTTCCATGCTGTTTTTCTACAGGAGCTCAGCTGTGTCATTTAATTGAAAGTATATCAGTTAAAAAGACCAAAAAAAAAAAAAAACAAATAAAGAATTTTTGATATGACAGAATGATACTAATATTTGCTTACTTTCTACCTCACTTTAAAAACATAAAAAAAAAAGATAAATGAACATTCTAGAAGCTGCTCTATAGATTTTAAGCCTTGTTATTTCAAGCTTCTGCAGATAACTGAAATTTATTGATCTGTATTGAAACTGCTAGCTACTACAGAAAGAAAAAAGAAGATTCATGTACTACCATAAAATCCCTAAGCATGGCTTGCAAAGCTTGCACATCAGACCTATGAATTGACTTTTTAATTACGGCGATCTGGACAAAATTCTCCTATTCCCAAGATTGAGGTGGAAATCAGACAACATGAGAGAAGGCAGTGTGACGACTAGAGCTTTCTGCCTCCTGTTGTTCCCTCTTGTCCCTTAGCTGAAGATCTGTCAAGCAACCAGGACTCAGGAGAATCCTCAGGATGCATATTCCAGATCCAGAGAGCACCCCGTTAACACTTAGAGGAAATAAAAACTTGTTATGCGATTTAATTCCAGGTTACGTTGTGCTATCTCTGAAGATATTAGGAATAAAGAACACCCAGGCTGATCCATCTTGCTACGGATGGAGAAAGCAGAAGAGGTAAAGTGAGGAAGACAAGAACACAGAGGCCAGAGCTGTACTTAAGAGCAGGGGAAGAGTAGTGATGGCAGAAAAAAAGTTGTTTTAGGGTGGTGCAGCTGTTTCAGAAAAAATATTAAAGAGTATTTGTGCTTCAGATTAATTTTGTTATACATTGTATTCATCTCTTGATATCACAGAATCATAGAATGCCTTGGGTTGGATGGGACCTCAAAGATCATCTAGTTCCAATGCTCTTCTGCAGGCAGGGTTGCTAACCACTACATTAGGCACTACATCAGGTTGCCCAGGGCCCCATCCAACTTGGCTTTGAATGCCTTCAGGGATGGAGCACCCTCAGCTTCTCTGGGCAGTGTTCTAGTACCTCACAACTCTCTCAGTGAATAATTTAACCCTGACATCTAATCTAAGTCTCCCCTCTTTTAAATTAAAATAATTCCACCATGTTCTAACATGATCTATCCATGTAAAAAGTTGATTTACCTCCTGCTTATAAGCCACAGCTGTATAGCCATGGTCTGGACTGTGTTTATCCACCACAATAATCAAATATACATAATGCATGCAAAAAAAAAAAAAAATAGAGTAGTTTAAACATTCTTCCTTTTGCAGAGTTATGCCACAACAGCTCCAATTAAGTATCCAGACAAAAAAACAGGCGGTCAGATTTCATATTGCTACTGTGGTCCATTCACAAGATGACAAATATTAAGATGCATGCTTTCCACAGAAGTATTAAGTTGTACGCTTTCAGCATGAGTGGAAAACAGAAAGTGAATGCAAGTTATAAATATTTCATGTAAGTAAAATCAAAGGAAGCAATTGCTTTGCATTCTGTTACACTCTTCTATCTCTTCCAAATATATTGTCTTTGGTGGAAATAAAATCAGATTGTGCTCTTTGGTTTAACTTAGCCAACTGAGGACAGATGATAAAGTTTAGGTATACTACAGTCAGACTTATTTTTATTTTAATGACTTAGTCATTATCTGAAGGAGAGACCTTGACAGTGCCTATACACAGTCAGCGCTAAGCAGATTCAACCCCTGTGAAGCCTTACAAGCAGTGTGCTATTGCAGCAGGCACCAAATGCTTGTCCTAGTACAACATTTTTGTTTCTGTAACTTTTCCTCTATTTTTTTTTGGAGTAAGTTTCTTTTCTTGTACTCTCTTTGTACTGATCTCTGTAGCAACTTTCACTAGCAGTATTTTCTCAGAAGATGGACAAGTTGTAGTTTTTGCACTGTGAACTGCACATTCTAGTAGGGTATTCAGCCTTTTAATTTGTCTTTCTGACTGTGAAAGGACCTTGCAGAAAAGCCTGGATTTAGTTGTTCACCCTCAAATAGTTGACTTTTAAGATAGCTTTCCTAGACAGTCAAGAGGTGAAATTATCTTTCAAATACGAAGGACAGCATTTCAGTCTGCCAAGGAGATCCACAGCATCACAAGAGTTTCTTCTTGGTTCCCTACTGACAGTGCAGGTTAGGCTGAGACAGAGAGCACAACCCTGATTCCAGGGGTTCCCTAGATATCCCTAATTAGAGACTACCTCTGCCTTAAGCTTGAAGAGTCATGAAAATAATCAAGAATTAATATAAAAAAAATCAAGAATTAAAGGAAGAAAAAGTGTTAGGCACTCCTTGTGATATTTTAATGTGTGTGTTCACCCACAGAGACTATTGTGGACTTCATTAAATAAACAATCTTACGTACATTTTGTGTCAAGAAAGTTATTAATCTGCAGAAAGGATACGATATTTAGGTTGCAGTCCCAAGTCTTAAGAGATTTGCATGGTGCAAGTTAATTACAAATTTATACTAAAAGTAAACTCATTTACAATCATTGTATAAAATGTTATGCATAACTTGTAACGACAACAAAACATATTTTACAATTCTGTAAGCAACAGATGAATCATAATTTGATTTCAGATTTGTAATAACTTTTTAAATCTATTTGAAAATGTGTGCTGTGGGCACTCTATAGATTCTGAGACATTTACATTTTACATCCCTTGGTTCCAGTTTCTGTTAGGAAGCCTTTTAGGTATAATTAAGTCATTTGCTTATTTAATGCAAGAGAGTTTCAATAAGGTGCAATCATTCCTTTAATGCTAAGAAGTTCTAGTGCTATGGCATTTTATTACAATTAATAGAATGCATTGTGCATGAATCTTACTTTGTATATTAAGTTCCTACACACAATAATGTGTTAATGATACATGGATATACATGTCATTAACACGCAGCATCTAGCAGTAAATAAACAGCACAAAAAACCACAGATTTTGTGTGGTATGGTTGACACACCCAAGGGACAAGATGCCATCCAAAGAGATCTAGACAGGCTTGAGCAGTGGGCCCAGGAGAACCTCATGAGGTTCAATAAGACCAAGTGCAAGGTCTTTCATCTGGATCATGGCAACCACCATTACCAGTACAAGCTGGAGGATGCAAGGATAGAGCATAGTCTAGCTGAAAAGGACTTGGGGGTACTGATGGAAGGGAAGCTGGACATGAGCCAGCAATGTGCCCTCACAGCCCAGAAAGCCAACCATATCCTGGGCTGCATCAAAAGAAGTGTGGCCAGTAGGTTGAGGGAGGTGATCCTGCCCCTCTACTCTGCGCTGGTGAAACCTCACCTGGAGTACTGCGTCCAGATGTGGAGTCCTCAGTACAGGAGAGACATGAATCAGCTGGAGTGTGTCCAGAGAAGGGCCACAAAAATGATCCAAGGGATGGAACAGCTCTCCTACAAGGACAGAGCTGGGGATGTTCAGCCTGGAGAAGGCTCTGGGGAGACCTGAGAGCTGCCTTTCAGTATCAGAAGGAGGACTATAAGAAAGAAGGGGACTTACACTTTAGTAGGGTCTGCTGTGACAACACAAGGGGAAATGGTTTCATACTAAAGGAGGGTAGATTTAGAGTGCATATAAAGAAGTTTTTTTTACAGTGAGGGTGGTGAGGCACTGGAACAGGTTGCCCAGAGAGGTGGTCCCTGTCCCTGGAGCCATTCAAAGTCAGGCTGGATGGGTCTCTGAGCAACCTGATCTAGCTGTGGATGTCCCTGTTCATTGCAGGGGAGCTGGAGTAGATGGACTTTAAGGGTCACTTCCAACTCAAACAATTCTATGATTTTATGATAACTTCACAGGAAAATTCAGGAGGTTTTAGTCCAATCTCCTGTTCAAAGCAGGATCATTCATGAGGTCAGATGAGGTTGCTTTGGGCTTTGTCCAATCTTGTCTTGAAAATCTCCAAGGACAGAGAAGCTACCTAGTTTTATTTACTTAGATATAAGCAATTGTGTTTATGTTAGATCCAAATGTAATTTCAGAAGTAGATTTAATTTTTGGACAGTTCAAAACCCCATACTGAAACACATTTGAATCTGTACAGGATTGGAAAAGTTGAAAGTAAACATTCTCACATTAATATGCTGCTGTAATATTTTGTGATAGGAGTGAATGGCACTGCACATAAGCCTTTGTTCAGTTCTGGTCCTATAAATTACTTTGTATAAAAATACTATGTATATTAGAGAAAATAATCAGTCCTTAGTGTACTCAAATCTCTTCCTTCTACAGTATAGAATAGAGTTGCCTAATTATCTTGCAGGGGTGTCAGGACTCCTACCTTATTAGCATCTTTAATGCATTTTGTCACCTTCAGAAGAAAGGCACTGATAATGGCAACAGCAGTAGCTGTTAAGTGTAGGTCACACAACAAGGGAGGATTAATGGCCTAGTTTTACTTTTGCAAATGATAGTAAATAAATCTTAATGAGAGTTGGCAGACAGTCACTGCACTGCAACTAAGAGTAATTCCAAAAGCTAGTTTAGAGCTCAAAATTTTCAAGTGCAAAAATCACAAGTTAAAGTTGAAACAGTGACCCCAATTTCACAACCTACTGCAAGCAGAATATGGAGTCTTCTTCATCGCCACTGAGTGATTCCTGTGCCACTGAGTGATTTCTGTCATTCTTAATTTACGTCTGCCCAAACTCAGTCAAAATTATAGGGTTTTTCAGAGAAAAACTACATTTCTGATACATTCAATAGTTGCTTGGGTTTTGACTCCTAAATTCTCAAAAGAATTTATTTGTAATGGTGTGGTACAGTGCAGTTCTTCAGGTCTCTTTTAAAAACTGAAGTTCAGGGTTGCTGTGGGTAGGTCAGGTTGACTGTAGAGGTGCTGTCTGTTGTCAAATGTGTGGTAATGTGCTGGTTAAGGTTTATCTCTTTACATATTATAATAATCATTAAAAGTGAAAGCACACCATGTTTCACAGATCCCATACACCAAAAGGATAAACTATGAGAATGAGAGGTCCCATGGAAGAAAGTCATGCTATGTTATGATCCACGTTGCAGGCATTTCATATTCATTTCTATGAAAAATCACAGGGAAAAAGGCAATCGTGATACTTGCGCACAGTGACAATAGATCAGTCTTCCCTAGAGTTGCCGTGTGTCTTACATTTCTGGCAATACAAGGACCTGGCTTCAAGAACTTATTCTTATTATAGAATAAGCTGGTAGCAGAACTTAGGTCCCCTGCTGTGGGGGAAGAGATCTTGTTTTTGCATAGCAACAGAATGTTGTGAAACCAAAGGGATGGACCTCAGGGCTCGTGATTCAGGATGAGTTTCTGCTTGTGGTTAGGTCCAAAGAATGTGTGTATTAACAATTAGATGGTAAATATGAAAAAGGGGAACTGGGATGAAAGAGGAAAGGAGATGTCCTTGCAATATAAAATCTGAGAAGAAGAATTGGTTAAAGAAACTTATCGTGTAGAGATATATTGCAGGAGATGGTATCTTGACAACTACTTGTAAACTCTGCTTGCTTTACAGGACAGAGGAGGATGGACTTTGTCAAACAAGATGCAAAGATAACTATTTAGAGAAAGCAACAAACTTTAATTTGGATTAGAAAGTACGTATGAACAAAGGAAAACAAGATGGGGGAAGGGGCAGGGGAAGGGTGGTACCAGTGTGTTATGTCCTACATCCAGTAGGACACCCATTTTTGCAAAAATATAAAATAAATTGTGATTCATAGCAAATTCTGCCTGAGCCTGGATATTGGACACGAGCATTTCTCATGCAGCTTCTTGGCACAGTTCGTAAATGGGAGATTGTGAAAAAAGGGATTGAACACCTCTGATAAAACATCTTATTGAAAAATTGGAATGAGGAACTCGTTTTAAAAGACAAAGATGATGCCAAATTAAATGATTGCAAAGAGGTGTTTTTAGGAAGTGTCTGTACTTAGCTTGTATTTATTTCAAACACTGTTCCAATGTTTTGCTTCAATTCTACCTTGGCTAATATTTGATTATTATTATATAACAATGATTCTGAATCTTCCATAAGAACCTCAAGACAAATAAAAGTTATATTGCACAAAATGGAGGAAATTTAACTTACATTCTCAACACTGGAGTAAGAGAACATGAGTTTCAAACAAATAGCAAAATCAAACTTTATACTTTGAAGAAAAAACTATTACGTGCCAGCTAATTATCGTTTTTTTTTTTAATTAATGGCAACGTTACTTCTAGATAGGCAGTAAAATTATTCACAAGGATTCAAGACAAAAAAGATATCAAAGTCCTTGTGATTTTCACACAGTGTTTGCAATCAATGTTTTCATTTTACCACAATATCCATATTTAGTCTACCCTTTTGGATTTGCAATATATACACAGTATATGAACATGGCATCACCAACTTTCTCTCCTTTTTTTCAATTAGTTATAGAGCTGAGATAGCAAGAATCCTGCTTTTAATACCTTATCACAAAGTTACTTATGATGGAACATTTTCCATAGGGAAGTGAGTCTGGATGTAGTTTTTAAATCCTGAATGCAGTATAGGAAGGAAAGACACAATAAAAGAGCACATAATGAGCACAAATATATCCAGTCCTCACCATTGCTTCCTTCTAGGCACCAAGTTGAGCAAGCAGTGGAAGCCCCTCTAAGAAGTCAGAGAAGACTGAGGAGTAGGAGAAGGGAGCTGAGCCAAAAGTATCTTTACAGAGAAAGGTGTCACTTGCTACAGCAAACACTTCCTACAAAATCATACATTCACGTTCCACTGCTTCAGCCAAAAGAAGTGACTTAATGCGCAACAATTTCCTCCACAGACTTGAAATGTGACTAAATCAATGTGCTCTGAAACAGAAGTGAGTGAAAAATGAATAGGAACATTTCAAGGATGGAAAAAAAAAGAATTAACAAATCAACAAATACAAGTCAGTCTCCCTACAGAAATAAAAAAAAAATGACTTCAGTAGAAACATTTAGTTTTGAAAAGCTTTGTTGAAAGGTGTTTTTCAATTTTCAGCTGTTTTCTTTCTTGAAAATTTTTAGTCCAAATCAATTAGAATTTCAAAATGAAGAGTTATGTTAAATATCCTAATACTTTCTGTTGAAAAAATGGCACTGTGAAACAAATATATAAACATTCTAAAGAGACACAGTCCTTATCATTAAATTGCTGGTATGTTAATATTACATATAATTAAATGCAGTTGTTTCCATTGTATATCTGATTGCTGTTTCCCCACTGCACACAGGAAATGACTTCATAGAATCTACTGGTGACTGCTGACATCTTAATGGAGATGACAACAACGCAATTCTGCCTCTACTCAGCACAATTTCCTGCAGTATATTTTCTATTGATGTTCTAAAAACGCCTTCCAGGATCTGCAAAGCGTGCTTTTGTAACCTGACAGCTTCATGATGAAGTTGTTCTCTGCCTTAAATAGTATTTCCTAACATACAAGAGGACATACACACAAACAAATAAATGGAACCTAATATTCTAATAGATGTCTCGTGATATCATGCCAGTCCCTCAGCAGTAGTAGCTTCTGTTTTCATTTCTCATAGTATCATTCATTCAGGCCTTTCATTATCTCAATACTTCTTACGTAATCTACTTGTAAACTAATACATATTTGGCCAAAGGATACAAACATAGAGATAACCAATAAAAAGCCTGATAAGTATCAGCAGTTGAACTTGGAGTCCCATTTAGTGATGTATATTTGTAAGTAATTATTTACAAGATTAGGAATAAAAAGAGTATAAAAAATATTGTGTTCAATGAAAGTAGGATTCATAGGCTTAAAGAAAATTAAAGAGATCAAATATTTTAAATGTACTGGAGGTATGTGTGGGCATAGTAGCCACATAGCAATACAGAAAAGTGTTTCAATGCTACAATTTAAAAGGAAGCAAAACCAGAGACACCTAAGGATGTCTCCTGAGAATATCTCAAACCAATTAGCTGCTTGGATTAACTTGAATAAAGTTGCTTCTATCCATGACTAGTACTTCTATTAACAAGGAATAGTGCAGTGAAAAGGTCAGGTGGAAATTTCCAAGTGGCTCATGATAAATTCCACACTATTTCTGTCACACAAAACTTACAACATATTTCAGTTGCTGCTTTGCTAAAAATAATAATAATAGAAAGATCCCTGGTATTAGATTCAAAGATGAAAACTAATGTACTGTGAAAAAGAACTTCAGTACAGTATTATATTAAAGGACATTTGCCTTTTCAATCTTCATTTTACAGGCCATTTAATATTTTCTTAAATGAAAACTGACCCTGGGAAAAAAAAGAAAACAACACAGCATGTCCCGAACTAAATTGAGATGGATGTAACAAAGCATGCAACCCTGTTCCTGTTCTCTGAAGTTGCCATGGAAATAATACATAAGGTACAAATTACTACCATGGGAAATTCACAGAATCACAAATTGCTAAAGAACATCTTCTGAGCACTTCTAAAAGCATTTGAAGAAACTGAAAATACAAACTTTTTTTTTTCCAAAATGAGCCATAAGAGAAACAAAGAGTGGTGAATTGATAGCTCCTTAATTGATTGAATGAGTTACCTATCTATCAAGATTTTCTGCAAGCCATCACAAAAATCGCTGTGTAAAAGAGAATGATACAGTATCAAATTTAGAAGATAAAGAAAAGCAGTTCTTCACCCTCTGACCTTCTTCCTGATTCAGCAAAACACTTAGGACATCTTTAACATTAAGATTCAATCCCTTTCAAAGGAAAGCTTCTAATTTGAAACACATTTTGCCTCTAGTCTATATGTAAACCCATAGAATCATATGATGCACAAGTATTTACACTTATTCCTGACTTAAGTACATTATGAAACTGGCATTATGGCAAAGGAAAAAAAGAAGCTGCCAAGAAAAGGAGAGAACTGCAATGATAAGGGGTAGATATATACATGTGTGTACATATGTATATTTTACTTAAGCAGTAATATAGAATCATAGAATCATAGAATTAGCTAGGTTGGAAAAGACCTACAAGATCATCCGGTCCAACCATCCGCCTACCACTAATAACCCCACTACACCATGTCTCTCAACACAACATCTAAATGTTTCTTGAACACAATATATAATATATATATAATATATATCCAGGTGGTGATGAAAGTCATCATAAGAACCATTATCAGACAGCATATGGCCATCTGTGCAAAACTACACTTATTCTATCTAATTTTAATCTTGTTACATATAGTGATAGACGACAACAATGAGGTTTTCTGAAATTATGTTATTTATGGATAAAATTAAAGAAAGATAAAAGATAAATGGGGTAGCTGTAACCTAAATGAGAATCATAAGGATAATAGGATTTAGCACAGAATAAGAAAAGTTTTCAGTGGAGTGAAATGGAGCCTGATGTCTATTAACAAGGTATATTTTTGGCACTCTAATCTCCAAAGCAAGATAAGAAAGCTTAAATGAAATTTACTCACAGTGTGGGCTGATCTCTAACTGCTAACCTCTGTGGGACATATTTGGGGCAAATTATCTTCTAATTGCTTTTGTTCTATTCTGCTTTTTTTTGCTATAACGTGCTACCCATGGTTTGTTAAGTTTTTGAAAATGATATAGAGAGCATGTTTCTTGGCTTGAGGGCATGACATGTATTTTTCATTTGATTCTGACCTGATTTTTAAACTGTTTACCTGAAATGGAATCAACTATTCAAGGAGCCCTGAAGTTTTACTGCATTAAATCTGCAACAGATCTAATTATATATGTATATATTTAAATTACAGAATATTCAGCAGCTAGAAAGCACTGCATTTTCACTTACATATTTTTAAATATACACTATTTCAGAGAAAATCATTTATGTGCATATTAGGATTCAAATTTCTTTTGTTCTCTGTAATGTATCAGAGAAGATATCAGAGAATGTAGTACTTGTACCATTTGCTTTTCTGCAGCACTGAACCTGTTACATATGTAAAAGCTGAAACTGTTCATCACCATCCTTTCCTTTAAAAAGCATTTTGCTTAATTAAGTGTATTTTATTAAAAATCATGACACATAAGAAAAGAAAGAATTATTGATTCTTCATCATTATTGGAGCTAAAAGTAGATTCCAAATAATAAGTAATACTTTCTTTTATGACACAACGCAAACTCTCTGAATGGCCATATGCAGAAATAGAGTTTAGTTCATTTACTGATCTGCATTAGATCTGTCTTGCTTCTCTTAATTGAAGATTACTAAACAGTAGAGTAGTTTTGGGCCCCTCACTGCAAAAAAGACACTGAGGCCCTGGTGCGTGTTCAGAGGAGGGCGATGAAGCTGCTGAAAGGTCTGGAGCACAGGCCTTATGAGGAGCAGCTGAAGGAGCTGGGATTGTTCAGTCTGGAGAAGAGGAGGCTCAGGGGAGACCTTATCGCTCTCTATAACTACCTGAAGAGAGGCTGTAGTGAGCTGGAGGTTGGCTTCTTCTCTCTTTTAACTAGTGACAGGACGAGGGAGAATGGCCTCAAATTGCACCAGGGGAGATTTAGGCTGGAGGTTAGGAAATACTGCTTTTCTGAAAGAGTGGTCAGGTGCTGGAACGGGCTGCCCAGGGAGGTGGTGGAGTCACCATCCCTGGAGGCGTTCAAGAAACGTTTAGATGTACTGTTGAGAGACATCGTTTAGTGAGGTTATATTGGTGGTAGGTGGATGGTTGGACTGGATGATCTTGTAGGTCTTTTCCAACCTTGCTGATTCCATGATTCTATGATTAGTAAAACTACTACTATGCCAAATGGAGATAGTTTGCCATCTACCATGTTAATTCAACCTTTTAAAAGGTCTTCAGAAATCAAATGTAAAGTTAATTGTTATCAAATATCTCTGTTGAGACATAAATTGAAGAGCTAGCAAGTTTAAGAAAGAATGGTATCATGTGTTTCCATTTAAGTAGGTAGATATTTTGCTCCTTAATTTACATGAAAAAAATGAAAATCCCTTCATGTGACCTGGACTAAAGAATGCAGCGTCTGTTTCTCATGACATCAGAAGGTCTAGAACTGGTAGGAAGGATGGAGGAAGGCAGGAAAAGAGAAAGGATGTTCTTGTGCCTAACTGGTTAATTCAGTAACTAGTAGTCTCATCTTTATCTAGTTCTAGTCAATACATCTTGAATTTTATTTTATTGTTAGAGTATGTACAGCCAGCTCTCGTGAAAACATGTAGCTTGTAATTACCTTTCATTATTTTTACTTTTTATTTACATTATTTGCAGTTTACTACATCTGAAAATGAGTAGTATGTCAGTCAGTTTAGCATGCAAAGACTAATCAAGAAATGTGATTAAAGATACATTCAGTAAAGTTGCTAGTCAGATGAGAATGATGCATTTGCATTTTCCCATTTAAATATCAATGACAAAAAGAAAACAGTTGGGGCAAAATGTGAATTATATTTGTTTAAAAGGTCTGTTCTAGTTAAATTAAATTGTGATTGAATTATAGAATAAAGATGAAGTAGAGAAAATTCTTAAAAATTGTACGTAGGACAGATGAGGACATTTCTATCTTGAACAATTTTAGAAAGAAAAGGCAGTTTCAGAAAACTCCTCATGTGTAGTTCCCTCAAAGTTATCAGAAGTGTAAAAGCCATAAAAAAAAGAATTTCAGTGAGTTTGCTGAGAACGCACAGATATTCAGTTTATTTTCCTCTTTACAGCTGAGTTCCAAACTTGCCAGCTAAATACTTAGATATTAGTTTTATTGTCAAGTCTCTTTTTACTTGAGTAGACTTTTTCAAAAAAGTATGCAATGTGAATACATAACGCAATCTCTTTTCCCAGAATCATAATAAAGTGATGTTGGACTCACAATTCAGGTTTCTGAAAATCAGAATGAAATTGGAATCCTTGAGACTGGGTGATGTTTTGTACTAAACTGCAGGAAATATGTACAGCACTCCGAAAATAATGCCTCCTGTTTATTTCCAGGGAAATGACAACTGATACAAAGAACACAATAACATTATTTGATAAAAGCAAATTCTCAGCTACAAAACACTCTTTTTCAACTTGGTCACCACTATTAGCTGTGCATTTCCATCAGCAATGAACAAGGGCCTGCATGCCGCGCTTGTAAAAGTCTGCACCAGTGGAGGTGACCCACTGTCACCACTGCTGAAATGCACCACCCACAACCTCATTGTGCTCACATCCACTGGTTGGTCTCCACAAACATTCAGCAAGCATCCACGAATATGAGTGGATGACATTTTTTCCACACAGAGGAATTCAATTATACACTTCTGCTTCATACGCATTTCCATTTCAGATGCCATTCTGTCAGACTGCCCCTCTGCTGCCATCTGTCACATGGCAATAAAATGTAACCAGATATTGGTGGGAAGGTTTAACTTCTACTGCCATACCATCAACATCCACCTCTGACATCATGACCCAACATAATAAAACAAGAGAGATTGTTTTCTGGGCAGCCTTTGTAGCTTGATGTCTTTCTGGAGCAAACTCTTTTATGACCAACACTTCTTAGCAGCTGACTAGGAAGGGACAGTCAGAGGGTGACAACCTATGACCCTTTTGTCACAGTACCACTCAAGCTTATTTGCTGAGTTAGGGAAAAATACTTAATGTATGTTTCTTTTTTGGGCAATGTAGTGAATTTGAAGTTTGAAATTTTAGATGTATTTCAATTCCACCATTATTAGGAAGATAAGCAATATCGAGATCTACTATCTATACATTCCAGTGTAAGTTTTGATTTATTGTTCCTTGGAGGAAAAACTACTTTCTAATTGTGGATATAAAATATTTGTTCTATTCCTAGTTATACTTTATTTGCCATATGGTGTAAATAGGATTGAGGAAACTGGAAAGATCACCTTGCTATTCTGACGTCATGATTAATGTTAATGGACCCATGGGGAGAAACACTTATATAGATAATATTAGGTAGTTTAAAGCTAATTATCTGCCTGGATACAAAAGGGACTTAAACACTGCAGAGTAATTTAACTGCAAAGATAACTGTAAATAAAAACTATATTAACAACATTTTTGTTATCAAAAAAGGAAACAGGTGTGTTTTCTTTGTGCAGAGCTGTCTTAGCAAACACATGCTCTGAATTTTGTCCTCATACTTCCAGTCACATGAAGAGCATCTGTTCATTCTTTTAAATTCAAATCAGTGCTATTGAGAGACCTATTTCATTAATCTCTTCTACAAGTGTTTCTTCTAAGTTTTGCCTGCATGAGTGTTCTTCTTTGATAGAATAAACCTGGAGGAAATATGGTTGCTACCCTTGAAGTAGCTAACTATTCTTTCCCATTCAGGTGTCCTTTTCAGTATCCCAAGGTGTATGGTATTAAGCTTCTGTTCTGAAACCTGTGTACTCCTGAAAACATTTTGTAGCTTTTATTAAGCATTCTTAAAAGGTGCATCAATAAAATGTACAGTTTGCTACAATGCACAGCTAAGCACCATAAATGAATAATTTATGAGATTACAGATTTATATACCTTCTTCATGGAAGGAGAAACTTTTAGTTTAAAGCCTTTCTCCACACTCCCACACTCCCTTTGTTATGAGACTGAATTAAATTAACAAAAGCTCCAAGGAAAAGATCATGTTATCGGGGAATGACTGTTATACATACTGTGAGTAATGTGTCAAGGAAAGAGGCAGGGAAGAATTAGCTGTTAGCTTTCTTACAAGAAAGAAAGCACACGTCCACAACTAGTCATCTTGATCCACAGTTTAGGAAAACTTTTAGACTGTTCATCAGGAAGATTTAATAAATGAATGAAGAATGTAATTTGCATTGATTATAAGACCCTATCCCATTATTGGTAGAGGATGACCTGATATCATCTGATTGCTCTGAAATCAACTCTCCGCCATACTACAGCAACACAAATTATCTGGACAGGAGCACTCCATTACTAAAAGGAAAATCCATCGAGAATAAACAAGTGTCAGGTCATAACATATTATACAAGAAAAACAGATCTCTCATATTTTCCTTATTTCCTCTATGAAATAAGCCCCCCACTCCTGACTTTACAACACTAAATGGTCTAAGCAATTGTAACTAAATCATATTAAGCTCTCATAACAAAGTCTGTAGTAAAACTCTGACTCCTCTAGAACTGTCAAAGGGAAGCATAAAGATAATCTATGTAGTTAAGAAGGCTTTCTCGAGGATTACTTAGACACTGAAGTGAAATGCCAGAGGATCTAAGGATTATCACATAACTCCCTAGAGAAAATAACTGATAATTATCAATGATAATTAGACAAACTTGGAGTTTGCAAGCATGATGAAGACACAAGTTGTGATGAGAATAAAACAATGCAATTGTTTTAGTTATCATCCTCTTTTTCCTTGTATATAAGGGTTAAACGTGGACATTTCTTTCCTTTAAAATTTAGACAATTATTCATTATGCAGATTAAAGGAATATTTTGAGTTCCTGAAAAGACAATCTACAGTGCAGGAAGAGAAAACTATTCAGATTTTAGCAAAAAAACTTTTTTTTTTCTTCCTCTCTTCCCCAGTTTCTTCTATGTTTTGCTTAATAGAAATTAAGGACAACAGCTATGTCCCAGGAGGAAAAAATTATCTTGATGGATTTATTAAGAAAATTCTGATATGCTAAGGATAAATCTGCACTTGGATTATTCTCATTTTTGTTTATTTTATGTTCATTATTTGTGTTAAACACCATTTATAGAGAAGCTACTTCCATATATCTTTTAATTTACTTAGTTACACTCATAAAGCATTCAAGTGCATTGGAAACAAATATGTGTTACAAATTTCACACTGGCAGGACAAAATTCCACTACTAGTAAATATTTTCTTGCAGTTGCAGTGTCACACCTTTCACAGAACAAATGAGATGGTGAGATTATTTACATAACTAACCTAAACATGTTGACCTGTATATCAGTGAACATAGGTTGCTCTGAAAGTAATGCCTCCTATCAACATAATCACCACCATTAACTATGCATTTTCGCTAGTGATGAAGAAGAGCCTGCATGCCGCACTTATAGAAACCTGCACCAGTAGAGGTAACACACTGAGTCACAGCTGCTATGACTGCATCCCTTCTAGGAAAACATTGCCCATGCAGTCCATTTTTCATCAGCCCAAACAAATGGAAGTCAGAAGGTGCCAAATCCAGACTACATGGTGAGCATGGCAGGATAGCCAAGATCGGCAATGTGCTCCACCACCTTCAAATTGGTATGGGGCCCGGTGTTATGTTGTAAGACAAAGGTTGTCTTCTTCTCTGGTCTGACTCTGGAAGTTCAAGACTTCATTTTAGCCCACATCACAACACAGTGATGGTTTGAGTTCTAGGAAATCCATAAGGATCGCTTCTTCCCTATCCCAAAAAATGGTATACATCATGTTACCCACATAGGGTTGCTTCTTAAACGTTTTCTTCAATGAGGAATTCACATGTTGCTACTCCATGGACCGTTGTTTTGACTCTGGCTTGTAGTGGTGACACCATGTCTCGTTACCAGTAATGATGAGATCCAGGAAACTGTCACCTTCAGCCTTGTATTGGTTCAAACTGACAAACTGGCATACAATGTTCCTGTGTGAGCATTTGTGGGACCCAGCTCACGCAAACTTTGTGATATTCCAATTTTGTCACCATCACTTCCAGTGCACTGAAGCCAATATTCAGCTCTGTACACAGTTCTCTTGCAATCCACCAATTTGGGTGGATGAGCTGACTGAGATACACTTCATTTTGTTGTGTAATAGCTCTGCATGGCTGTCTGGAACGTGGCTTGTCGTTCATGTTGCTGTTGCCACTGCTGAAATGCATTACCCATTATCCCATTGCGCTCACATCCACTCTTTGGTTTCCATAAACGTTCAGGAAATGTCAATGAATGTCAATGGGGGCCACTGTTTCCGCATGGAGAAATTCAGTGACACCCCTTTGCATCATACTCACTTCTATGTCAGACGTCATTTTGTCAGACTGCCTCTCTGCTGCCATCTGTCACATGGCAACAAAACATAATGGAATATCGGTGGGAAGCTTCAGCCTCTAATGCCATACCGCCAACATCCATCTCTGACATTCTGGGCCAACATAATTAAACAGAAGGCATTACTTTCAGAGCAGTGCTCTTATGTGTAATAGTAATATGGTGAGAGAAGATAACATTTAAATGGACAGAACATCAGGATTTACACTATTTAAGTTATCTGATCAATTTTCTTCTTGTTGTTTCTTCTTTAGTTTTGACTTTCATTTTTGTGAAATTATAACCTTAAAAAACTTGCATTTTTAGGGTTTATGGATGTACTGCCGCAATAGTTCCACAGCCATGATATTTACAAAGCATATGGTGGATGGTTGCTTCCATAATAGTGATGCCAGTGTCACTTACAGGTTAGGAAACGGCTGCTGTAGTTCATTCACCTGCATCCTCCATCTAATACAATCATCAGAACAAATTAATTAATGCCTCTGATTAAATATTTGATCCTTCAGGACAAACTATACTTTGCAAGAATGGATTTCTAAGGCTGATCATGAATTGAAATGACAGCATACTCTCATGTTTGTGCTTGTGTCATTATTGCCTTCATACCTTCATATTGATTTCATAGCTTCATTATGTTTCACAGAGCTGAGCACTGAATTTTTAAGACTGTTTATGGGGTTAACAAATCTTAAGCAGAATTTTGAACTTTAAAATGAACTCAGTAAAAATGTCTTTCTCTTCTTTTCTGAATACTGGGGCTTCTCATTCTGCATAAAATTGTACTTTTTGCAAATTGAAATAAAGTATATTAATATATTATATATATATATATGTATGTATATTAATATATGTAAATATTTCCTCCTGTGATCTGACAACAAAGGCTGCTGTTTTTCATCCCATCTGTCTGTCCAGTAGGACAGAATCTTTAAGTTAAATGAAGCCTAATATATCTGAGAACAGTTTTTTTCAACTTACGACCTTGGCCAAACTTGTGGAACTGCTCTGCTGTCTTCTGATATGAGGTGTATGGCAGGAAGACTATTCACCTTGATGAACAGAGTCTGTACTTATTCTACAGCTCTGACAGTTATAAAGTCACCTCTTTTCCATGCAAAAACAACAATTTGTCTAAAAAACCAGTAATATAAGGTAGTTTCTGAATCCCTTCGTGCTGTTTTTGGGAGCTACTTTTCCGCTTATAGCCATTCTTTACTCAACTGAAGCATGAGTTGCTTGTTAGTGTTTTATATTGCAGTTTCTCCAGGCCAGAAGCGTCACAGGCTTCATTAGACACTCAAAAACTTCCATAATGTTGCCTTTAGCCAAGAATATTTGGAAGAAAGATTTACTCCAAAATAATTCTATTTAAATATTGAAGTTCTGAATATTTGTTAGTGTTGCTGTTCTCTATACTGAGGAGCAACATAGCATTATTGAGAAAGCTTTTTTAATACTTCTATGTCACCTGCTACAGTAGCTTTCCTCTGGGCTTAGATACCACCACTGATATAGCAGAAGTACTAGGAAACCTCTTACATTTTACAACGGATTCAGTATTTAAATCTTTTCATTTTTAAATCAAAGCATTACTTAAACTACATTAACTGTTAATTCAATTCCTGTCTTGAACTTATGCCAGTGCTTAACTGTATTACATCTACCATGCTAGAGGAAAAATGACTTTTTACTTTGGTTGGAAATGTAACCATTGCAAAGAACCACTTCCAATGAAGCTGAGTATCTTTCTTTACTTATTTGGACTTAAAAAATATACACAGGATATTTTAATTACTAAATAAAATGTACTTGATTTTTAACATTTTGTTTAAAGGTTACTTAATATATACTTAGTATGTAAACCTTTTTAGAAAATAATTTCTCAAATAGTCAATCGTCCCATTGTGAGTAATTCCAACCCACTGTCCCTTCAAAATGCAAAACTGTTCAAACTATATTTGTGAAAAATAAAGCAGACATTAGCATATCTCTCAGGAGCACTGTTTAACCTTAATAACTAAGCTGCTTATTGAACCAGAGATCACACTGTAGGGGCTTATCTGTACAATTGTTCTAACAAGATAAGATTCAACACCTGTGACACTGCAAGTGAAATTTTGTTTTGTTTTGTTTTAATTTCCCTTTCTTAAGCAAGGGCAAATTCTCTTCCAGTTCACAAAGGAATAACCATTATCAGTGGGCTCTCAGTATATCATATACTATCTGCAGGAGCACTCCTAAACAGGCACAGTTCTCCCAACAGGGGAAATCTGTGTAGCCACTGCAAAAGACTATCTGTAAATCCTTCTAAAAATCCCACCTCCCATTCAAACAACAAAAAGCCAACAAACACAAAGGTGTGAATAGCAAAAGAGTTGTTGCATTCAGGGTGGAACTGATCTCACCTAATAATCTCACCTACAGCAGAATTTAGCTAATATGAATTCAACCTTAGAGTAGATTGAGATTATTTTCATTTAAGAAGTGCCTGTTTTACATTAGTGACCACAGAGAGACAATACCAGCAGTGCTGGACAAAACAAGGTCACAGAGCATTCTCTGGCCTTCAGGTCACGTGAGACAGTTTGGCGCACTGCAAAGCACTACCTAGTTGTTACTACTTGCTATTATTTATAGAGTTGTTTTGTTTTAATAGAACCATAGAACGGCTTGGGTTGGAAGAGACCTTAAAAACCATCCTGTTCTGACCCTCCTGCCATGAACAGGGACTGACTGCCCAGGGCCCCATCCAATTTGGTCTTGAATGCCTCCACAAATGGGGTACCCACAGCTTCTCTGGGCAGCCTGTGCCAGTACCTTGCCATCGTCAGAGTGAAAATTTTCCTCCTTATAACTAGTCAAAATCTACTTTCTATCAGTTTAAAGCCATTACTCATTTTCCAATCATAAAATGCCTTTGTAAAAAGTACTTCTTCTACTTTCTTATAAGCCCCCTTTAAGTGCTTAAAGCCCACAGTAAGATCTCCCAAGAGCCTTCTTCAGGCTAAAAAAACCCAGCTCCCTCAGCCTTTCTTCATCAGCCCTCTTTTCATTTTTGTCAACCACTCCAACAGATTCAGGTCTTTCCTGTGTTGAGGTCCCAGAGCTGAATCCACCTGTTTTGGTTTTAACATTTCAGACTGTCTGATACAGCACTGTGGTGCAACTCACTAGAGTGATATTTTTACAGCATTAAACCAAGGCTTGTTTTGCAAGTGCCAGAAGGCAGCACGAGGGCAAATGAGGTGTTACTGGCATTGCCATAGGGCACAGAAACTGTGCAAGTTAGAGAAATACAACCCTGGTGCTTCCCATATCCCATACTAGAAATGGTCCCTCAGATGTACTCCACAAGCACTGTCTTGCACAGAATGCACAAAGTGACATAGGCCATATCTATGCTGGGAAATGTGCAGTAGATAATGACTAACAGTCCAGTCCTCAAGACTGGTCTATGGGCATGCTTTCTTAAGAAGTATAGACAAAGCCAGTGACTAGGTCAAAGGTACTTGGCTGAATTTGATGGCTCAATGAAAAAAGGCAAATACGAAAAAATTAGAACTTCACTTAGAAACAGTTGAATATGGAATGCATGAAGACAAAGAATAAAACAACAAGGCAGAGATGTTTAGGAAAATACATGCAAAGACAATAAATCAACTCACAATGTTAATCAGACTTTCCAAATCTATTTATCTCTTCTATGAGAAACTTATATGTGTAATATGCAATAAAGATGGGGGCAACCAGGCCATTTACCGGAAAATAATACAGGGCTTCGATGTGCACCACCAGTAGCATGTGTAAAATTTTGATATGCAGAGAATAGCTTGGATGAAACCTTATTGTTTCTTAACCTCAGCCTTTATTGCCTCAAAAGTTTACTTAAGAAAGTGTCTGACACCAACGTTTTCCCTTCTCTTCATCCTGAAAAGTTTGGAAACAGGTATGAGATCATAGACTGACTGTTTTTGGCTAAAAGTTGGATCTTCCCTTAAAAAGTAAAATTGCTTTGGTTTCTTTTGACTTCCTCTAGTGCACATAGTCATGAGAATCTCACAGGCGTAACACTGCAAGATGACTGCGTATTTTTAAATATGAGGAATCAAGATCCTAAGTGTATTAAAAGTCCAAAATATGTAAGGAAATAATAAACTGTGGATTATTTTTATTTTCATCTTCAAGCACTGCTGATTTGCGTTTTTAGCAGTCCTGTATTACCGTCAGCCATAGATCTGTACAGAGCAAGGCTTGCAGTCCCCTTTGCATGTAAATCCCAATAAAAATAATAAAGTGCAAATTATCAGGACAAGTAGAGCTTAAAACCTTGTGTTTTAACACAGAATACTGATGCTTCTATGGTCTTCATGCACTTCATTTATTCCAAAGATCCTGACACACAGAGAGGGTATGAGAGTTATGTACAAATTGCCACTGTGAAATACACAACCGAACACTTAGCAGAATTCAGGGGTTTGTATGTATATACGTGTATATACCTCTCTTGCCTATCTATCTTTCAGTCATGTATCCACCCTCAGCATCTCTAAACAAACTACCTGCACAATACTCTCAAATGTTAACTTAAATTTTATTTTTATTTTTTACACTTATTGTGCTGATTCTGTGAAGGGTAGATCAATTTTTAGAAGAATTTCTAGTGGAACTTAAGATATATTAAATATTCTCTTTTAAATGTTAACAGTCACCTTTTACAAATGTCCTTATATTTGAAGACTTGATAGTTAGTTTCAAAACAATGCACAATTAAATTCAAATTAAAATTGAAATAACAAATTAGATATTGATCTAGAAGTCCCCCAAATGCTACTTCTTATTGACTCAGCAGCAAGCAGATAACTCATCTAAGGGGGAGTATCAATGGCAGAGGACATGAAATAAGATACAAAAAATTTCACATTCTAAACATGTTGTTTTTATAAGTGTACCATCTACCTTTCAAATATTTATTTATTTAATAACATTCAAAGCAGGTCTAAGAAGAAAAGTCTTCTCCTTGATGTAACTAAGGAATCTTTGTTCTATATTTTCCAGACATTTTTTTTTCTTTTTTTATGGCTGTCAGGAGAGACACAAAAAAGAAATATATTTGGAAATACATCTGGAAGTAGTATTTACAAATATAAAAATTACTGAAAGAATTGCAGAATCACAGAATCACAGAACTGAAGAAGTTGGAAGGCTCCTCAAGAGATTATTGAGTCCAATTCCCCTGCCAAAGCAGGTACTCTACAATAAGTTGCACAAGTAGGTATCCATAGGGGTCTTGAATATCTCCATAGAAAGAGACTCCACAATCTCTCTGGGCAACCTGTCCCAGTGCTCCGTTACCCTTACTGTAAAGAAGTTCTTCTGCATGCTAGCATGGACCTTCTTATGTTCAAATTTTAGGTCATTATTCCTTGTCCTATCACTACACACCACCACCAAGGGCCTGGTCTCATCCATTTGCTTCCCACCTCCCTTTAGGCATTTATAAATGTTTATTGGATACCCTCTCAGTCTTCTCTTCCCCAGGCTGAACAGACCCAGGTTACTCTGCCTTTCCTCATATGGGAAATTCTACAGGCCCTTAATCACCTTTGGCGCCATCTGCTGGACTCCCTCTAGGAGATCCCTGTTTTTTTTGAACTGGGGAGCCCAGAACTGGACAGAGTAGTCTAAATGCAGACTCACCAGGGCAGAGTAGAGGGGGAGAATCACCTCCCAGTGCCCTTCCAGAATTCATAAGGTAGTAACCATTTTGTTTTTGTAAGATTACCTATAAACATGAAACATTTGGCAAGTGTCAGAAATGAGAAAGTGATGGAACACGTCTTATCAAGGAAAAGAGAAACACTCCTTTCTTTATGATATGGCCTCTTAGGGCATTTTGTTTGGAACTGTTATTAGTGCTTCAGCGTTGAAAATTACATCTGATAGCTTCACTCTATGGAAAGTTCACTCATTTTTAACATTTCATGTTGTTTTTCTCCTCAAGAACAACAGCAAAATACATGTGATTAATGTATTCCTATGATTCAATACACAATGGTATGTATATGGACAGAAGTCCCATTTTAGACACATGACAGCTCATGTATCCTATTTGGGAAAGAACTTCAATGCCTATATGAGTTTAAATTAGAGGTGTAAATATTTCCCTAAAAGATTTAAAAAAAAATCAAAAATACCCATATGCTTCCACTTAGATATAACTTCTAATTGAACTTCAGGGTCAAATTTATGTTAAGCACCTTTGCACATGCTTTCTTCAGTTGAAAGGTTTTACTGAAAAACAATAATTATAAATACAGTGCTTCAAGCTCGTATCTTAAACTGTCATCTGCTAATATAAACTTCTAACTTTTTAAAATGTTTCCTTTCCACAATTATCCCAGATAGTTAATAAACATTTTCTACAAGTTAAGCTGAGTGTAAAATATGAGTTCATTACTTTCCCATCTATTTCATTAATCCTCAGTTACTCAAATTTTTCCCAGCCTCAGTAAGAGGAACATTTATATCTCTGGAAAATAATGATTTCTGTCCTTTCAAGTACACTCACCTTATTCAAGAAGTTACAAAACTATATTAAAGAACCTACACTTAAGAATGAATAATTTTCCTGGATTACATTCTCATTGCAGAATGTTTAGAAACTCTTTTATCTTAAGCTTAGCTGCAAACAGCTGCATGCCTCTGAATACATTTTCACATAGAAAAGTACCTTAGCTTATTAGAATATTAACAGCATAGATTAACATTTTGAATATAAATTTTAATAGTGCTAAAAAATATTTTTTTCCTAAACTTATCCAAGTTTAATAAAAGGGTTCAAGAAAGCACGAATATCTGTAGTATTAAATTAATTTATAATGAATTTAAAAATAACTTTAATCGTGCTGTAGTGTACACCAAAACACAGCAGACAGACTCAGTAAATTGATATTTATCTAACAGACAAACTCTTGAAAAATGTGTGCTTGCTTTTTTAATCATTGATGAGATGAAATTTTGTAGTGTCAGTCACAAACAAATCTGTGTTGTGTAGAAAGCCTGGAAAATATAGTAAGAAGGAAATATTTTAGTGTTGAAAAGATTATTATGTGCTGACCTACTCAGAATATTTAAACGAATGATAAAAACAAATATGGTTTCCTAGGCATAAATGACCCATTAATTTTGAAAAATAAATGCTGTCCAGTTCTGAAGACAGACTTAATATGTAATAATGAAAGTTCTTTGTCTCACATTTGGTGAACCACCCAGACTATAGCTAGCTTTTCTGATGTTTAAAGAGGAGGGTGGACTGAGGAACTTTTGTTATTGGGGTCATATGAGAAACTGATCTGTTAAATTTTTCCTGCAGATGTTTCACATCTAAGGACACTGCAGAAATATTACAAAGCTTTATCTAAAAACATAAACATTTTGCCCCTTGTGTGGACCTAGCCTTTGACACCTCTAACTTTTGCAGTGATTTTTCTCTCATTTTCTTCTCACTTTCCATACACTTACAGTGAAGAGTAAAAATAAGGACTGGAGACTGTGATTTAGTTAAATGCACATAAGACTGGCTGAATATAAAGCAATGAAACCTTCTTAAGTTTTTTGTTATTTTGACAAAATCAATGTAAAGAATGATATAAGTTAATCTTCAGATACCATATAACTTTCCATTATTTCTATCTATAAAGGCTGATTTTAAACAAATTCAGCCTTTGCAAAATTAAGCACATCTTCCATTAAAATTGATTCAATTAAAATTGATGTCATTCAGATGTTCTTCAGACTTTTCTAAAAATCCTCAATTCTTATCCAGATTTACACTCCTAAACTACAACGAAATCATGTAAAGTCAAAATTTTCTAAATAAAAGTTAAATGTAGCTGGAAAGACATCACAATAACAGAAAATTTTAATCTTCAAAAAGTGACTACTTCTTTACATAAAATGCATTTCATTTGTACATCTCTGGAGTGTCAACCCATTATTTCCAGCACAGTGATGGGCACCATGCATATGCATGCAAAAAATATAAACTACATCTCAGATTACTTTATATAAACATTAGCCTAGATTATTATTACATACTGTACTACAATTAATAGCTGGTCTGCTCCCAGAACTGTATTTTTAGTGTCTGTGAAGAAGGAAGAACTCCCTTCTGGTTAATCCCTTTGTCTACAGTTGCTTGCTGCACATGTTTGCCCACAAAAGAGATTTTCCTTGTGGTGGAAATCAAGGCTGAGCACCTATGAGGCCCAGCAGTAGGGTGGATGCAGCATCCCCCAGCAGCTGGCTCAGTGCTTGTGCATCATACCTGACATGGAGCAGCAAAGGGTGCAAATGTCATTTCAGGTGAAGATGTGATGTGATGCTGGAACTACGAGGGCAAATCTAATCCCAGACATCCCCTTCAGGTTAGTGGAAAAGTTAATCTATGTTTTCAAATAGATAACAAATCATGAGGAGGACTTATTCTCATAGTCCACCTTGATTCTTAAGGAAGACAATAGAAATAACAAGCTCTTTATGGCAAGTGTTTTCACGATTATGTGTAAAAGAAAAGAGAACAAATATTTATAATAATTGATCAATATATTTATAGCTATAAACATTTTAATGTTCATTTTCAGAAAAAAAGCTACTTTAAATCCTCATTAAAACTTCTAAAAGTTATTTTTTCCTTTACAAATCACGCAGAGACTGACAACACCTTCCTAAAACTTCTTTAAATTCTCCCTAAATTCTTTAAATGTTTCTTTAAGAAATTGATATGCTAATCAGATTTCTTGATGCCTGTCAAATTTTTGCTTCTATTGCAGGAATCTGAAAGCATGTGCTGTCTGCAGAACAACATGGCAGCCTTCCCACCTGCTGGAGCAATCCTTGGACCAGTCTGCACAGGGCCCCTTCTGAGTCTTATCTGCAGGAAGGCACAGTTGTTCCACTCCAAAACAGATTTCAGGAGTGATTCTGCATGCATGAATTGTGGACAATCAGGGAAAACAGATTTCCGGACTGAAAAATTGAATGATTCAGTCTGACAGTGCAAGTGCAACCATGGTGAGAGCAGCATCATTTCACAGCATTGGAATAACAGACTCCTTCCATGACACACCACTCCTGTTCCAATTTGAAAGACTATAATGCATGACTCCTATGAGAATCAAAATGGTAGAAAGTTCTGCCTTCTGCTCCCCACCGTCTGACTGGGGATGGTGAGGGAGACAGGCCTGGCTCTTTGGCTGCCTCAGCTGGACTTTGTTGGGAAACTGGGAGCTGCAGTGCATGCAGGGGAAGCTGCTGCTGAGCTTCTTGGTGGACCTGGCCCACTTGAGGTGCAGAGTTGGTATGGGCTGCTGCAGCCAGTCCCAGCTGCAGGGTGTAGCAGGCAGCATGGTGCACAGCTGGGAGAATGTGTTGGGGGAATGGCTTTGCTGGAGGGGGCTGCTAGGCCAGCCACTGCCAATGCCTGCAGAGAGATGGAAACAGCCATTCCCACAGGGCTGGGACAGCACAGTGCTGGAGAAACTACCTGGGAAAGGCCTGGATGGTCTTGAGGCTTGGACCAGATGATCTTAGTGGTCTTTTCAAACCTTAATGATTCTATGATTCTATGATTCTTGAGACTTCATTATAAATATAGATTTAGCTGTCATAGTCTTGGTTGTCTAATGTGGAATCAATATAGGTAGACACACTACCTGAAAATCAGCCTGCCTTCTTTCAAAAGTATCATATCATAAATCTAACTTCATTAATATTTGACATTTATTCACTATATATATGTATAGCATTTGTAACATAGGTTTATTCTTTCAGTTATGGTCATTCAAGATGCATCAAAGTCCATAGCAGTCAGTGTTTTACACATTTCTAATTGCCTCCCTCTCAGAAGCAGGTTAATGAAGAACTTGAACTGTGATGTACTTGTGAAAAGAGGCATCTGCAATAGAAATGCACACCAGTCTGAGCAGCTGAGCATTGCATGTTAAATAAAAGATGCACAACAAAAATTAAGTATTTTTTGAAATCTTGAAGCGTTTTCACTGCCTGTATGAAAACGATCAATACTGCATATCAAAATTTGTCTATTAAAACACATAGTCTTAATTAAATGATCTTGCCTGACAACTCGTTCCGTTTAGAAACAGACGCAGAACTAGAAAGAGATATTTACATCTTCCATCTTCTCTTGGTGCCCAGCAGCTTTGTAAATATCTCATAATATTCACAAATCAGTGCACATCAAAGAAAAAAATAACGTTTCAAAACCATAAGGAAAATAAAGTTTATTCAGGCAAGGAATTGGAAATGAGTTCTTTTAAAATTATTATCTTAAAAACCAATACAGTTAACAGGACTTAAGTATTAGAAGTATTAAGGCCAATCATAAGAAAATAGAGTGGAGATAATGGAATGGTTCGTTTCTGTTTCAAAAGAATACAAATATGGATCCTTACCGAAATATCTTGAACACATAACAAAATCATGATATTAGTATCTTCAGTGGCTCTACCAATTTTAGTTTAGAGGATAGCATAACATACGTGCAGTAGTGATTTACGAAAACAACAGCAACTCAGAGACAGGATGGGGGTAAGGTGGGTAGGGAGACAGAAAAGCCGACAGATTCTTGAAGATACTTGAGTGGGAGGAATTCCAAACAATATGTGTGGTGAGGTCATAAAATTGAAATCAGGTCATTTTCCTGCTCTATACAGAAGAACTGGGCTGCTAATTACAGATATGGAAGGCAATGCTGTTATTTTTTTTGCCAGGCTGGATGGGGCTTTGAGCAACCTGGTCTAGTGGGAGGCGTCCCTGCCTATAGCAGGGGGTTGGAACTAGATGATCTTAAAGGTCCCTTCCAACCCAAACCATTCTATGATTCACACAGGTATCTTAACTTGAAGAATTTATCTCCTGTATCCTTACTCTGCCTTATGTAAGTGAAAGTAAGTCTGTAACAGGGAGTGTTCTCCCTAAGGCAGTAGCACTAGATAGTTCTCGTGTTTGCCACTAAAGTATAGATTAGAGCCTATCAAGTAAGTACAAAATATACATAATTGTTTCCCCCAGAAAATTAGATAGGCAAGCAAGAGGAGGTAGACTTTATTCCAGTGCTGTGTGGGTGTGTGTAGAAAACATTATTTTTGAGTTAAAAACCAACTTCTACAAAATTAGAAAATCGTAGTGATTTCAGCTCCATAGAATGCAACAGAACCAATAATTTTACTTCTACTAGAACATATTGTCCAGTGTATGTAATAGAAAACAGTTTATATCCCTCTTTGAATATTAGCTATGATCTTACTTGTATGCATTTCTAAGTCATATTGCTTTAATCAGTTCCCAAATTCACAGTAAGTATATGGTCACAAGAGCTATTTTATAAATGTAATATCTTTCAGTGGATGTGAGTGCAAGAGTTACTACCAAAGCACAGATAAGCAGTACTCAGCCAGCCTTGTAGATCTCATCATATAGCAGATCATTCCTGTTAAAGCAAAGGTGCAAAGACACCAGAAATTCTACAGTAATATCTGTTTTTGGTTCTTATTTAGTAATCAGCTTGATTCATCCTTCATTGTTGTCAGGTTCTCTGGAATAAAGTGAGAGTGGCTTGCATTCCTAAGACACCAAAATCAGGATGTAGAGACAGTCTGACTAGAAGCAAAGGTCACTGATTGGTGCTAAGTGATTATACCAATAAATTTGTTTCTGTTTCTGGCTAGGATTCTGACTTCAGAGCATCCAAGGTAATTCCTAAGCTTATCTACAAAGCAAAGACAGATATTGAATATTAATTTTCCCTTGCCCTTTCCTCTTCTTTTTTTTCTGATGCACTGAAAAATGTGATTTGAAAAATGTGTTGATGCTCAACTTTTTCTTCCAAATTTTTAACCTGCAGAACCCTGACAACGTAGGCAGATATTTAAGGGAAGATGGTTTCAGCACTGGCAGACCTAAGGAGGCACAAATACTCTGGGGCCTGGCTTACGCCTACTGAGCCTTATTCAACACTATTCCAGGGAGGGTCTCCAAAACTGAGCAAGAGTCTCCAAGCTGAGAAGGAGAGCTCTGGACTGAGAGGGAGAGTCTCCGGACTGAGGGGAAGAGTATCTGAGCTGAGAAAGAAAGCCTCCAAGCTGAAAGGGAAAGTCTCCGAGCCAAGGGAGAGAAAATCCAACTGAGAGAATCTCTGAGTTGAAAGAGTCTTCTAATTGAGAGAGAGTCCCCGAACTTATAACAGAGGGTCAATCAGCTCAATTGGAGGGAAAATCAATGTGGATATTAGTTGCTCCCGTAGAAGAAATAAGTGGTGGCAGCTGTCATCATGCTTGGATCAAAAAGAAGAAGAAGAAACAAGAAAAGATGAGGAGACCACCACAAGTATTCGACCTTTACAAATGAGTGAGATTAGAGATGTGTGAAAAGAATATACACTACATACAAATGAGAACATTGTCACCTGGATGCTCCAGTGTTGGCACACTGGGGCCAGTAATGTGGATCTAAATGGTAAAGAAGCCCACAAGCTGGCAGGTATTGCTAGGGATCCAGCCATTGTCAGAGAAATCAGCAGAAAACAGAATTGAGCTTACACCCTTTGGAAGTGAATTTTAACAGCCTGCCATTAAATACTCAGACTGACTCTCTCTCTCCTCCTGTTTATTTTGGGATCATTTGGTTTATTATTCTTAATTATTCTGTATTATCTCACATTCCTTTTAATAAATTAGTTTCTCCTATCCCAGTCGGGTTCTTTTTCTCTTCCTTCCCCCCCTTCTCCTGAGAGGAGAGAAGGGTGTTGTGTGATTAACTCTTCAAACTGCGACTAACAACAAAACAGCTGGTTGTGTCTGCTGCTCTTCCATATTTTGCACATACACATATGACCCGTAGTTACAGTAAGTTACATAGTTAACATGATCATTTCAAGAGAGAAATATTATATTGTGTATATTTGTCTGACACATGGCAGACACGTCTCCATTATTTTCATATACGATATCAAGCTAATGTAGGGCTTATATAAGAATTTGGATTTCTTGCTTTCTGTATGGGCATCAGGAAAAATCATGGTGTCTTCCTAAATCTGCTTCAGCAGCTGTCTACTCAGCAGGAGAAACAAGCTTCTACGTTCCAGTAACTGCTAATCACTGATACACAGCCATTTCCTACTGCACATCCACCTCATTTCAAATCCATACAGGAATGACTGTAGATGATGCTCAGATGGGTATTATCTATACCTTTGGGTGAGTGTTGCATGTTTGGCTGGTGACATATTTTTTGCTGAAGTGCAGGAGCTTTACCTACAAAGGATAATGACACAAGGGCGTCATACGACACCCAAATTGCTTCATAGCTGTTTTTAATATAGATGTATTTTTTCACTCCTCTAAACCCTATGCCAGAGTTTCATTTGAAATATGTTATATTTAATACATATAGTAGCAGCCACACTCTTAAGTAGGAGGTAATCTTTTATTATAAGGGGTAACACACCTTGCATATGTAAAATTCCATACTGCAATCTTTCTTTTCTAACTGATCCAACATGAAGCAGTCAAAAGTTATTTAGCGACTGACATTGACATAACTTTACCAGAAGCAACTGAAGCAATTATAAGACCTGGTTTGGGTGCAGCTGAAACACCTTGATAAGAAAGCAATGAAAAATGACACATCACACAAACAAAATGGTTTCATCAGCGTAACACTAAATCAACATGTATGTTTCTGACACTCCCCATTCTTTTGATAATAGAATAATCAAACAGAGAGGAGGAGTGATATCCCCAATATTTCCTGACAGGTAGGAAATGAACTAAAATAAAATATGCTTGTGCACTGTCATTTGATTGTATTTTAACCGAGACGGTTTCAATTTAATGCTCCATAAACCACTTCATATTTTAGTTTAGCTGGCCTATGGTTGGCATAAGAAGATAATCTGTTTGTCGGATTTCTCCTTCATTCCCTATAAAAAACACAATATTTACTACAATTGTTGAAATCAGACAGTACAACAACAGCAACAACAAAAGCACAAAGAAAGTTTGGAGAAGAGGTCACCTGATGTTCTCTGCCTAATGCAGGCAGCATGCCTGACCAGAGGTAAGAGTTAGTGAAGAGAAAGTAATATTCTGGCCACTTAGGCAGAAAAGGCATCTCAACCACAAGATTATCTGGTTCCCCATTTGTTTTAAAAGAATGAGATTTGTGCACAAGAAAGGATTTATTTCTGAGACATTTAAGTTTACAGCATAATTTGATGTTAGTTAATTTTTTCCTCAAGATTAACCACTAATATCCTTAGATGAGTAAGCTCCTTTCGTATTTCTCAGAAGAAATTTAGCATTTCTAGTATTTCACTACAATTTTTCTTTCTTTTTCACTTAACAATATCATCAAAGTCTCTTTGATGATATATCTGGACAAAATGTCTTCATACTCCTCAAATCCTACAGCATCTGACAATTACAGGACTTTTTTGTGAAGCAGTATGGTATTTTATTCAAACAAAAAAGGCAAGCCTTACTTCTTCCAATGCACGAGGGAAAAGCCTTATTCCTTTAAATATTTCCAGCTCTTGCCAGGCAAGATGATGAAGTGTACAAGTCTTACAGGTATTTCATTATGAAAGTCCATAATAATACACTGCACATGCTTTGCTAGCTATACTGTTGTCACTGAACCCGTCCACAAAGCCATTTGCTCACTTCCCTGTACTTTGATGGGGATAACTGGAAAAACGTAAAACTCTTGAGTAAAGACAGTTTAATAGGATGGAAAATGAAGGGACAATAAATAAATAAATAATAATCATAAATATACAAAACAAGTGCTCACCACCGGCTGACCAGTGCCCAGCAAGCCTCTGTACAGCAGTAGGCCTCCCCAGCCAACTCATCCCCCTTTTATCATTCAGAATGATGCCATATGGTATGGAATATCCCTTTGGACAGTTTAAGTCAACAGTCCTGGTTCTGTCCCCTCCCAGCAACTTGTGTACCTCAGCTCCTGGTTTGCAGGACAGCGTGAGAAGCTGAAACGTCCTTGGCTCTGTACAGCGCTGCTCAGCAACAAATAAAACATTGCTGTGTGACCAAGATTATTCTCTTCCTCAATCCAAAGTGCAGCACCATACTAGCTACTAAGAAGAAAATTAACTCTATCCCAGAAAAAAACAGAACGTACCTCTTACTAGGTATTTTCTTGCTTATTGAACTATGCTGCCATATAAAATGAGAAAATCTCCAATCTTATAAGGAGAATAATACCTCAAGAATATGCCATAACTAACTTTCCATAAAATTCTTACAAGACTATTACCATTCTTTAGAAAAAAGCAAATCTTTGATGCCTCACAGTCACTCAAGCTACTGAAAATATAGATTGCAACAGGAAGCTCTAACATCAGTGTCAATTATCAAACAGCCAGTATCTATATATGTATAGATAAACTGAGTATTAAGAATAATATAGTTCCTCTTTAAATTTGCCTCTCTATACATAAGCAGTTATTGATTTATGAATGTTCACTGACCTGACATGGTCATTGCTTGGGCACTAAGCAATAGAAGTATTACAACATGAGACTGGACAAGAGTAAGAGACAGCATCTGTCACTGTGTTTAATACATTAGTAGTTACAAGGAAAAGTTTTTCTTTTTTAAAAAATGTTCTTGCCTCACTGCATCAATCTGGTGTTGAAAAAGATGTTTGAGAGAATACTTAACATCAGAGATGAAAATCACCTCTATTATCCTTTATTCCAAAGTCTTATTTTATTTGTCACTTTTATCATCTTTCTCTTTTACGCAATGATTATGATAAGCCATCACAGTTTTAGCTCAGTTCGGAGATTTACATTTACTGGAAAGAGAGCTTCACATTTTCACTTTTAATGATTTCACCAATATGTTGAGCTATGTTTAAAATTCCCATTCATGCTTTACATACCAAAAAATTCTGACAATAGACATTGATATAAGAAATAAAGGTATTTAAATTCAAAAGCACAAAATCACAACCATATTGTATATTGAATTGCAGTCGGCTTTCCTTCATAAAAAAGTATCCCAGGAAATGACTACACATACACCTACACAGCAAAAATAAGTATCTCACAACAAGATGTTGAAAGATAACTCTAAGCTTGAAGAGGGAACAGAACAAGTGAATGAAAGAAGGAAGTCTCCATCTTAAGATGAATGAGCAAAACTAAGACCAACAATATTGTCAATGGCTAACCCATATCCTAGTCTGGCTAACTGATTGCCCTGAATGCTAAAGGTTTAATCACTTCACTCTTGACTTAAGTTTTGTAGCAGCCCAACTCATCTGTGGGGAGAAAATTAATAATACATTTGAAAATGAGTCTGGAACTGACTTCTACTGATTCCAGTGTCCTTGAGGCACCTGAAGATCCCTTAGGGCATACTGCTTCCAACATCTTCTGACAGGTAAGCTAACCATTTAAGTAAGAGCTAGTAACTTAAACTTGCCTTGTAGTCTCTGATGACAAATAGATAGATCTAAAAAAAAAAAAGAAAAAATTCATTTATCTCAAAATAAGGATCCAAAAGGCAGAAGGCTCTTAGAAATATCTGCCTTAAAACTTACTGTCAGTAGCTGAAGCCCAGACATCAAATGTTTAGGTATCTCTTACGGTAAATTACATCTGTCATTAGATTTAATCAAATATACCCTTAAACGTTTCCCACACAGTGGCTGCCTAGCTCTCCACCACCCTAATGCAGTACATCTGTTTTTGAAGGACAGGTAATATATATACAGATATTTATGTATTTGACATGCAAACTCATGATATTAGAGCAACAGAACAAGGGGCAACAGGCACAAAATGGAACACAGGAAGTTCCAAACTAACACAAGAAAGAACTTTTTTACTGTCAGAGTGACAGAGCACTGGAACAGGCTGCCCAGAGAGGTTGTGGAGTCTCCTCCTCTGGAGATATTCAAGACTCATCTGGACACCTACCTTTGTGACCTACTGTAGGAAACCTGCTTTATCAGGGCAGTTGGACTCAGTGACCTCTTGAGGTCCCTTCCAACCTCTACAATTCTGTGATTCTGTGATATTTAGGACCAGCAATGAAAGGTTGGAAATGAGATGGCAGTTTTCCATCCAAAACCTCATTCTTCCATGAATTTGAGACAGTATCAAGTCCGATCATTCTGCGTGCATTGCAGTGGGTATATGTCTTACTTGCATCAGCTGTATTGTATTTTGACAAAACAACTGAAGTTTTTTTCCATATTCTAAAATTCCTAATTTATTTTGAACTGAGAAATCTGTATAAGAAAATATGCAGAGATGTCTGTGCACTCAAAAACTACTGGAAAGTCTATACATCAGAGCAATTAAAAAGAGTATTTTCTCAGAATAAATACTATGAAATAATTTTTGACAAGTCGAAATGAATTGAAATTCATAAACTAATGCTTTTCTATTTTATTAAAAAAGATTTTTCTTCTGAATATTATTACATTCAAGAGAACAAAAACAAACCTACCATAGTTGATATTTCATCTGGAAATAGACACATTGCATGTTTAAGACCCACATGAGCTTCATTATAAGTCTGCTTAAAGGATTCATTTACTTTTAATGTATTTTCTAGTCTCTTTTGAAAACCTTATTAAATCTATTCAGATATTTCAAGAGAAACTTTAATTTCTTAATTTGCTGGATACACAGTCACTTCACAGCCCCTTTATCCACTGTGACTCAAGAGAACTCAAGAGAAAAAGAATCACCAAAAGTCTCCAGAAGAACCTACGTAGGATGTTCTGAAAGTAATGTCTCCTATTTACTTCTAGGAAAACTACAACAGATTCAGAAAACACAATAACACTGTTTGGTGGAACAGATCTGCAGCTACAAAACATTCTTGTTAAACATAGTCATAACCATTAGCTATGAATTTTTGCCAGCAATGAACAAAAGCATGCATGCCACACTAGTACAAAACTGCACTAGTGGAGGAGACCCATCGTTTCAGAGCTGCTATGATGGTGTCCTTGCTAGGAAAACGTTGCCCATGCAGTCTGTCTTTCATTAGCCCTAACAGATGGATGTCAGAAGGCACCAAATCTGGACTGTGTGATGGGTGTGCTAGGACAGTCCAGCCAAGATTGGCTATGTGCTCCACAGACATCAAACTGTTATAGGGCTTGGCATTAACGTGTTGCAAGAGAAAGACTGTCTTCTTCTCTGGCCTGACTCTGGAAGTTCAAGCCTTCAGCTTAGTCAGATTCATGATGTAGCAGTCAGAGTTGATGTTTTGCCTGGGTTCACACATGTCGCCACCTCACATCCACTGTTTGGTCTCCATAACCGTACAACGAATGTCAATGTGCGCCGCATGGAAGAATTCAGTGACACTGCTTTGCTTCATGTGCACTTCCAAGTCAGACATCATTCAGTCAGACTACCCCTCTGCTGCCATCTGTCACACAGCAACAACATGAAACATGATATTGGTGGGAAGGTTCAGCTTCTACTGTCATACCACCAACATCTATCTCTGATATCATAGGCCATCATAATAAAATTGGAGGCATTACTAACAGCCCTCGTATCTTGGAAAAATAGACTCTGAGGTAAAATTGCATTTTTTATCAAGTGAACAGATATTTCTATTTGGAAAAAGGCCAGAGAAACTCTCCTCTTGTTCTTACATCTGAAAACTATTAGATTTGAAAAAAGGAAACTGGGCTCAGAAGGCTGATCTATCCCCTTCTCTCTTATTTATGTTCACTTTATTCTTAATGGCTAAGCGTCTTATGATTGTTGGTCCAACTTTGCAGTTCTTTGACTCTTTTTTCTCATTGGAATTTCATAATTGAAATATTAATTTCCTTGTATTAGTGTTTCAAATGAAAGTCATCTACACGAGCATTTTTTTTAATAAAAGGAATTTGATGGTGATTCAAAGAAATCCTCTATTGTACATAAAGTTTATTTGAAGTGAACTCAATTCTTTTAAGATTCATAATGTTTTATATAAGTGTTTGGGGAAAGCAAATAATTAGATCATTGGTATGTTGTTGACAGTTATTTTTTGAGGCAGAGAAAATAATGCAAGTGGGATTGGTAGGCTTCACCTTTTTCTAGTATGTAGGGCTGTGTGTAGGTTTTTCATGTGCACTACCCATCTTTTTCCATTGATCTTAGAATCAGCTCTCCCATTATCAAGTAGATGAGTCATTCCCTTGATTATAAAGGCAGCATATAGGTCTCCATTGCTACATGAACGGCCCTGCAGTACCTCAGATAGTAACTAAGATGCATGATCTGTAAAAACAACATGAAAAGATATGCAGTGTGAATGAGTATCGGAGGACACACCATGTGGCATTTGATCTTATGTTTAGGCCTAATCTGACCCTAGATTTTTATTTACTTTCAAATAATCTAGGCACCTAATTCAAATGTTTGTATCTACACTTAGACACCTCCGTCCGGCCTAGTGTACTGATTTACAGTTAGACTGCAGAGGCCAATGCTGATATTCAGGTTTTTAAGAGAAGACTGCATTGTCATAGATGTGCACAAATAGCTGCATTCCATCAGTGCACCAGAGCTCTATCAGTACCCTTTTATTCTTAAAAGTAATTTTCTGGCTTGCATCAATAACATGATGCAACTCACAGAACATACAGTTTCACTGAACTTAGCCTGTCTATTGCAATACATTTTGGATGATCCCAAAATAAGAAAGAAAGAAAGGAAGAAAGGAAGAAAGGAAAAAAGGAAGGAAGAAGGAAAGAAGGAAAGAAAGCTAAATAAAAAGTAGTGGTCTACAACATGCTCTTTTATCCATTTTGAGGCAAGGTGAAGCCTGAATGAAAACATAGATTTTGTGTATCTTTTTATGTTCTGTTTCAATAAAATTCAGAGCTTTAATCTGCAGGCATAAAATTTAATTTCCAAGGCACAGAATTTTTTCGCAGGTTGATGAACAATCTGGCATTGTGATATCAAGCCTCTGATATATGGTTTCATTCAGGATTGGTATGCATCACCTATCTAAAAAGTGTATTTCATATACATTTAAATCTAGTCTTGTGAAAGTAGGATGGGATGTGAATAGCAACTGATATTATTCAAGTATCCTCATTAAGTAGATATTCAAAAAATATTATTTGATTTGTATTAGCAAAGCACATAATGACAACGTTTTACAGTTTCTATAATTTTTCAGTCTGAAGTGTAACTGGGTATAACAGGAAAGGTCAAATATCTTGTCATTTACTGTCCTTAACAAGAATGATATAGCAACTGCAAGGTCTCATCAACCTAAATGCCCATGACATTTCCGTTTGAGTCCTGGCAGCATAAAGACAAATGCTGATTAAATTAAAAGCCTACTGTTATTTAAAGCACATGCTTTTAATCTGAATAAAGAGGTCATACAGAACTGTCCCAAATCATACTTAGTGATATATTAATCATACATACATCATTATCTCCTTATTGTATTCAACATCTGTCTCTTGTATTTCCCTCTTTATAATCTGAAAATCACTACACCTGTTTCTCACTTAAAAATAGAGAAGAAATACCTCCTTCAAAGAGAGCTGCAGTATGCTCCTTGTGTATTATGTGTACTATTTCAAACAGATTCTTAAAGTACACAGTTCTGTGATGTTTTATGTAACCAGATTAGCTGACCTTAGACTATACCTTATAAAAAAAAAATGAATCCTAGAGTGCATATTTTAAATACTTATTTCCTGTTTTGGAAAGTGTACTATTAAGTAAGAGTTTATTGAAAATATGATATCAGGAAATAAAATATGACTTCCACATTTTAAGAAATTCATAACTCAGTTTAATCGTGGTTCTCGTAAGGCAGCTTCTTTTCCTGTAGCTGTAAAACATTTATGTTTGAATTTATCTCTTTAATTTACTTATAAAACCTTCTGCAGATATCCTATGACATTCATGAGTTGCAGCAGAACTCCCATAGAACATTATTCCTGGAGTGATAGAAAAGTCTGTCATTAGAATATATCTTGCCTTTCCTTAACATTCTCTACGGTTTTTCAAGGTCTGAGATAAAGTCTGAGTTGCTGAATGACAGTGTCTCTAATATTTTGGTTGACTTCATTAGCAAAAACATCACAAATGAATAAAATTATACTTCACTGGGAATGTCTTATTTCAGTTAAAAACACTCAAGACCTTGAAATGCTCATTTTTCTTAATGTTATTAAAAGTTTTTTCAATGTTAGATTTTTTTTTTTTTTTACAAAGAACTCTTTAAACTTGGACTGCTCTCTACCTGCACTGGCTGAAAGCTAAACAGCAATAAATACTTTAATCATTTCCAGTCTTCATAAAGTATCAATTATCATATTAATGTAGTGCAGTGGTTTGTTGGTCTTATCCAAAAAGTTAAACTTCTAAATCACTAAATAAGAAGTTATTATTAAATGACCATATGATTTGTGAAGGAGTTGAGAGAGAAGTTAAAATATAATCCCAACACTGGTTAAATTGTTCAGTCAAATAATTCCAAAGGTTTCTTGTCTTTCTGTAATTTGTCTAGCAATTAAAACTTGATCTATATACTGAAAATTATTTTTGACTTAGTAATTATGTTTAAACTGCTGGTATCCTACTCAGAAAGATTAATTTGTACATTAATTTGTACATATACTCATTATTAAGCATCCCTAAAAACATTTAATATATTTTCATCGAGTTCTTTTAAGATAAAAGGCAAGCAAACAACAACTGTACTTGCCCAGATTAAACAGGCAAGACGTTTTACTGGTACATTTGCTCAGTGCAAGAAAATTAATAGGATGAGGATAAGAAAGATCCACTGGAAGTTTCCTGATTTATTTTATTGGCCAACGCAAATTGGTTACAGTGTCCATAAAAGAAATACAGAGTCTTCCTGTATGCTTAAACTGAAGAAATCTTCAGTAAATCAGAGACTCTGAAACTTGGCTGCCTCTGGTCACATCCAGCACTCTACATGTCACTGTTACCCCCCACGTAAAAAGACAGCTGGCCAGTTTTCTGAGTGCAAAGTTGTGATGAATAGAGTAGAGTGGAGCATAGTGCAGTAGAATAGAGCAGAGCAGAGCAGAACAGTTGGCAGGGACCTACAAAGATGATTTAGTCTGACTGCCTGACCTTCTCAGGGCTGACCATATGTCAAACCATATTACACAGAGCATTGCCTAAATGTCTCTTGAATACTTACAGGCATGGATCGTCAACAACCTCTGTAAGAAGCCTGTTCCAGTGTTTGACCACCCTTGTGATAAAGAATTTTTTCCTTATATCCAGTCTGAACCTTCTCTGGTTTAGCTTTGTGCCATTCTCTAGTGTTGTCAACGGTTTATGGGCGTTCGGCCCGGTTCCGTGATGAAGGGGACGGGGGACCCACGGGCTCACACCCCAGGAAAAGGGAAAAGGAAAAAAAGGGTAAGGAGATGGCCCTGAGAGCAAAGAACAGCAGCAACAATCTGAGGAGAAACAAACTAATTTACTAAATAAGATATCGGAATGCAAAACAACACACTATAATGCAATATAATTACAATTTAAGCTGATAAATCCAATACAGAGAGAGAGAATGTCCCAAAATCAAGGTAGGCCTTACTCTACTACCGACGATAAGATGGCTGGAGAGTGAGGTGCTGCAAAGACGGGTGGAAAAAGGGATGAGATCTCGTGATCTGTAAGTTTTTATCTTTTCCCTCCGGCTGGAAAATGTAACAGAGGAGCAAAGTACCGTGGGGAATGTAGTAGTCCTTCTCTTCTGAGAACCAGGTACATTCACTACATGATGTTATGATGTGGAATACCAAAAATCATAAAACCATGACAAGTGTTTAATCAATGGTTACCACGGAGATGTGGAGCCTAGAACTACCTGCAATATTCAAGGTGATGCCACACTAATGCTAAGTATAGTGGGAGAATTGCCTCTTTCGACTGGCTAGTGATGCTGCGTTTAATGCTCCCCAAAATGCGGTTTGCCGTCTTGGCAGCCATGGAATGCTGCTGGCTCATATTGAACCTGCTGTCACCAACACTCCCAGGTCTCTTTCTGCTGAACTGCTCTTCAACCACTTCCAGTCTTTGTCCAGTACTACTCCATCCCAGGTGCCGCACCCATCATTTTCCTTTTTTGAATTTCATGTCATTGCTAATCTCTTAACGCTCCAGTCTATCTAGGTCTCTCTGCATGGCCTCTCAACCCTCGAAAATGTTAACAGCACTTTCCAGTTTGGAAGGCATTCCATTCCTGCATCTGGATCAGTGATAAAAATGTTAAACAAGACTTGACACAAAAGTCCCCCACAAAAGTCTCTTTCCACCAGATCCCAGGGCTTTTGGTCTTATTCAGTGCTACATAGTTATTTATAGGAGAATCTGTAATCCTTGCAGGTTAATCAGCTGCAACTTTTTTGTTCTAAGTTACAAATGAGAAATTAGGAACAGCAAAGATATCTGTATGCAAGAAAATACAATGCTGTTTCACCTGCAGTATGCTCATTATGAGTATGTTAGCAATGCAAAAGAGTAAAGATGACTGTAGATGCTCTATGCTTAAAGCTTCAGCATTCATCTCCTCTAGAAGGGAAAAAATGAAGTAAAGGGAGGGAATTATCTTAACATCTATGTAGCTGCAGGTTATAATGTAAAGCTACTGAAATCGTAGATCCTTTTGCAGACTGAACCACATAACAAGATTTCCCCCTCATGTAAACACTTGATTCTGCCCTGAATCTCTGTCTATATTATAATATTTTTGTCATTCTTGATAGAGAAACTTTTGCAACACAAAGTAGGGTGCTCTCACAGTTCTCCATTCTCAACTAAGGAGAACATAAACTTGTATCTGTAGGAAGTAGATAAGTTGAGATCTACGATCTCATATATATATAATATATACATCTCTTATCATGTATCACAGGTAGTCAGAAACAGAAATAGCATAGGTCAAAAATCAGACCTATGTAGGAAAATAACTATTACAGTGAATGAAAACATGCTTAGGTAGAGCACAATAGAACACATACAACTCAAAAAAAGTTCTTGTCACAACTCTGCACTGATATGAACAAGCAACATATGAAGTTTTGTGCAATTTACAGTGCTTTCAAATACAACTACACCATAAGCGTATGTATACATATATACAATCACATATTTACTCTTTCTCTTAAATGAAATTTGCAGGTGTGCCTCACTTATTTGTTCTTTTATTGAGTGGTCTTATTATTTTCATTGCAAGATATTGTCTTACATAAATACAGCTTTACAAAGTGAAGAGGCAATATTTTCAAATTGATGAAAACCAGAATGGATATAGCCTGCTTTAAGGTTTACTATAACTCATATGAGTCTACTGAAAACAAAAATGATCTACTAGGACCTGTAACTATAATCTTGGAAATGGGAAATGCTTAGTGAGTTACCAAGTCCAGCAGTTTTTCTACTCTGATTATGCCTCCAGTAGAATTTTGTATTATTAGCCGTTAGTACATCATAGCTACACAAAAGTGCAAATATGATGTAAACTCATGTAAGCACATGTATCGTTAGCACAAAAGTCAAAATGCACATGTATAGTACAAAGTCTCACAGACTTAAGCTGTGGTTGGAATCAAATCACAACAGAATCAAACTATTGTGCTAGGAACGATCAAACTTCATTTGTTGAAAGGCCTGAAAGCACTTACAGTAGGGATGTGCATCATGGCACGATGTAACTGGCAGAGGGACTAGCCGGGAGGAAGAGGAGGTTCCCAGGCTGGCCTGGGAAGTTGAGCCAGCTGGGGCTGCTAATGAAGACAAGAAAAGCCCTCTGAGGGCAGGCTTAAGGGCCAAGCAAGTCTTATCATCATACATCAGATTTTCTTGTGGTGTTCAGTGTACTTTCAGATTCCATTTTGGGCTCCTCCAAACAGATTTTTTCAAGACAGGAATGATATGGGAGGTAGGGAAGTTCTAGGCAGTATAGCAGTGAGAGTCTACGTCATTCACTTTCACAGACAAGAAGTAGTCCTCTTTGATTTATCAGTAATGGCCTGTTCCTAAGGCCTAACCTAGCTTTACATTTTCGACTAGCACACTACTCCTCATGGTCTGTCTCTGAGGTGTTCTGGCATAGCATCAACCTCACAAAGAGGTTGTGACTTCAGCAAAAGTTGGTCAACTTCCCATTTGCTTTTCATGTTACATCATTAAGATATCAGGACAAGATCACTTATGTTTCCAAATGGCTTGTGAGGGAATGCACGATTCATTGGTGGAAATCACAGAATAAAGCTGCTGGAATCATTTTTCCTTCTACTCTTTGTTACTAGCAACAGTGAAGTATAGATTTCTTCATACAATCATTCTCTCCAAAAAGAAACATATCTGCTCTGTCTTCACAACTTTCCTAAGGATTAAGATAATTTTCAGTCTAAATGAAATCTCTTTTTGTATGGAATGAAACCAAAACAAATCAGAATGAAAATAATAATAATAAAATAAACAATACTTCTTTGGCCAGCACAATCTGTTTTTAGAGTTCCCCTACTCATTTGTGAAGAATATCTTTATATTAGGAGGAGAGATGTATTAGTTTACCAGAGGAGTTCAGATCCTTGGACTCCTATGACCATAAGAAATAGAATAACTGAGAGATAAATATATTAGAAAACTTGTTATGTGAAAAGTACTAGTTATGTAAAGAGTAGAGACTCCTAATCAGAAAAGTACTGTGATTACTTAACACGGAAAATTCATGAAACTGTTAATCTGTCACAATTTCCAATGTCCATGAAATTAAGAAATCTGTGAATTGTTAGGAATTTTAAGTTCTTTCTGCCAGAATAAGTTCAAATAAGACATAAATAAAATCAATTCAAAGCACTTTTATCCCATGAACAATAAATTAATTCATATTTTATTTCAGATGTGTCTTAAATGGAGTCCTGGGAGAGCAAAACAGTTTTCTGTTAGTGTCCATCCTACTCTTTAATGGAATTCAGATCAGATTTTTAAAGAAAAATCTAATCAAATTCAGTCACCAGAATAAACTATTTTAACACACTGCTTATCAAATACTACAGGATTTCATGTTTAAACTAAACAAATGCTGAATATATGCATCATAACTAATTACTCAGCACCAACTGATTCTCCGCTTTAAATAAGCAGTCTACCAATGTCAACCTATGCAAAATTTTACATGTACTTTTGCAGCCCCTACTTGTGTATCCAAATGCTAGAGATAAGCAGAATATGTTTCAGAAAATAGCACTTCTGTGCGAAGTTAATCTATTCCATAAACTGCCAAGAACAACAATATATCATAGCCATACATGGTGGAACAGATTATTTGTTCATGTACACTGATAACCCCCAAGCTCTTGACACTAGTACACAATTGGCTTTATATATAATTTCAACAACAATGGTTGTAAAAGTTTCAGGAAATATTTAGGAATCTAATTTATTCCACAAGGAGATTATATTTAAACTTTCACAGTCTCTTTTCTTGATTTCAGAGTAGTTTGGCATTTGGTATTTGAAGATAGCTATAACACAGAAACATCTGTACCACTCTATTTCAAGAAGGATGTTACCTTTTATCTTTCTTGGATCTTGCAAGAACACTAGGCTAGAGCTCAATGTGCTTACTAGGCAAATATGACTCAGTCATTCAACAGTGCCCAAAAGCCTGAGCTCTCTACTATGCTATTCTTCCTAGTATTTCAGGTGATAGCCATACAAGCAATAGCAAAGAGCAATGCAAAGACATAAGCAAGGCATCTATAAATGATACTGACTGTTACAAATCTTGACAGCATGCACTGACCTATAACACTAACTTATTAGGTTTTCATTTTTTAAAATTTGAAATTTAAAGACTAGTTTCTAAACTTCATTTTGCAAGATGACAGACTCTAGTCAGCCCACAGGGGGAAAAGTGACAGTTATTCAAAATGAAGGTCAGTGCTTAGCTCTGTAGTTTTACATGCAAACAGTTCAGATACCAAACAGTAAGTTGCTTATTTCTGTTTTCTTGTCATTGTAGTCAAAGCATGTGGATAAAAAGAAAAATCTAGCATGGACATTTGATTACATTACCTTCTGTCAATTATAATTCTTACTGATTGATTGAAGCATTGTGTCAAAACTGACATTCCTCATTTGGTTGACTCATCTTCACCTAACCCTCTTTGTCCATCCCTAAGTTTTTCAATATACATCTTTAGGTTTTCTTCTTCCATCATCTCATGAACAACTTCTTTTCCCAAATCCATGAAGAAAAACTCATTCTGGCATGATACAAAGTCCTTGGCCACAGATATCAATTAACAGACTATGACTGCTGCCTTCAATGTTGCTCGTACTGCAGTTCCTTTAGACATTTTTACTCATCTGTTATGTTTAGGGTTCCTTTTGGGTCAGTGAAGCAGGGTAATCTTTGTACCCTGCATTTCTACAGGACCTTCTATTATTTGGATCTATTTCTTAATAGATTCATAGCACAGAGTTTCTGAAAATGCATTTTATTGCCATTACAATGAATTTTGAATGAATGGCCTTTGGATTAACAGATAGTAGCACTGTTCTTTCCCTCACAGTGCAAAGGTGGAAACATTTATTTTATAGGCTCACACATCTAATTAAAGAGAATATGAAAATAAATGTGAAGAAACATTTTGGATGCTGGTTTGTGCATGCTGGAGTGAGTGTAAGGGGCAAGACTGTTTTAAGTCAGCTGATTTTTAAATTTGTGAGGTCACACTGCACACACAAAACCTTGTAGTTCCTCCTTGTGTGAATAAGTCCCATTCAGCAGCACTTTTTCTGTATACCAACTTATTGCCTTTAATGTTGCTATTTCACATGGGAGAAAGAAGTCACACAAGTTAGTATTTCCCATAAAGAGCAGTTTGATATGTCAAAAGTCTTTAGTTTAAGCTATCCTTCATTTCAGATTGTCTAGGCACGTACATGTCCCCATTTTCCACTAGGTGATACATTTTCAAGGAAAACTGCATGATACTATGTAAATTTACTACATCTGCATTGATCTGTGCTCAAGGTCGTGTTGGTTCTATCTGACTCAGGGGACTGTTGGTAGAAAAGGGCTGAGTACAGGAAGGAGAGAGATACATTCAAAAGGAAAGTCAGAGGAAAAAAAAATAAGGATTTCAAATTATCCAGTCACAGCTGCAATCAAAAATGGAAGCAAAAGTCTTTCTAGCCATCAGAAGATGACATTTTAAGCTTTCTCACAACGTGGATTAGCATGTTTCTTAAATAATCTTCAGCACTAATTTGACTGAAGAAGGCCTTTCAATTCTGGTCTGTCTCACTGTTAAAGTGCATGTACACATGCACCTATACAAAGACAGTACAGAATTTACTAGAGGTTGATGGGAAGATGTCTTTTTGAACAGCAATAAAGAACGCTGTAACCTATTGTTGCTTTGGCATGGAAAGTAACAAACTTAAGTGTATTTATTTCACCAAGCATCTGAGTCGGGTGATACTGATAAGAGCCTGATCACACTCGGCTTCACACATTACAGAGCATGAGGCTTGCAAAGTATGGGATGTTGCTAATTGCTGAAGAATGAGTAGAACCTGGATGGAGGATGCACATTAATGGGCAGAATAAGCCAAAAGGGCTTCAGAAACATAGTACTTAGCCCAGACATGCAGTCAGTCATGTTTACTCCTTCTCTTACTTACTGATGTCATTATTTTCTGCTATACAAAAATTTTACAAAACAAGGTGGTGAGAGCCAAGATGCTTTTCAATACAATTTCAGAAAAACTTACCTAAGCCCTTTTGCATCTTGTAGAAAATCAATTCCTGTTTTATTAAGATCACTTGGGACTTCTAAATCTTGTTTGATTGTGTTTTGTTTGTACCTTCTTTGTCTTTTATTCTTATTTGGAATGAAGTAACAGTAACTCCTTTTTAAAAACTAGATTTTTGCCATACAAACTGAGATATCGATTTCTTACATTTCTTCCATAGGCATGAATGAAAATAAAGGATACTGTCATTTTTCTACAGATACCAATAAATAAGTAAAATTATTTTTTTTATCCATCTTCCTCTTCCTCTAAACGCAACTAACAGGTGCTGGATTTCTCCCAGTAGAAAGAAAAGAAGGCCACTATAATGAATGGATGAAATGTTCATCATCTGATTTTTTTTTTCTTTTATTTCTTGTAAAATCATGGCTTTGGCAATGACAGAAGTATTCTCTGCGTTAGCGCATAGTTAGTGAGCCCTTTTATGCATTGGTAAACACAAAATTGAGTATTACAAAAATTAAATGTATTTTCAACTTGCAAGCATAGATCTTCATCACATATTTTCTTTCTGTTTATATGTAGCAGTGGTGCTTTTTAAAGACATGATGTGGAATTGATTTGTTATGGACTTGTTGGAGAAGATCCCTACCTATTCTGGAGAAAAACATATATTTGAATCAAAGAATCGCATGGGTTTGAAATCAGCTCAGGAAAGGATCATTATACTGAAGGCCCTAAGGCCTAAAATCTCACCTGTCTGGCATTTTTCTCTTTTTTTTTTTTTAAAAAAAAAACCCTCTGATTTGAATATTGCAAACTGCAATCTAACCCTTAATTTTGCATTAGTCTGTGGCCCATTTATGTCACTACATGAATGCAACCTCTTGGTATCAAAAGGGAATTCATAAATTAAATAGAAAATAGGACAGTTAATTGCTACTTCACACTGGTGAGAAAAACATGCACTGGGTAACATTTCAGTAAAATTACCATATCACTTATTTTTACCATATCTCCATTGATTCCAGCATAGATTTGGTATTTCAAAAAGTCAGGAGAGGAGGTATGGAAGACTGCTTAAAAATGTTCTAATATTGACATTCTGATTTTCTGAAATGCAAATGCTAGTTCTTAGAATTGACAGCCAGAGCTATTAGTATGTATAAGTTCATGTATCAACAAACAACTCCCTACTTATATTTATGACAAATAGTTCTATACAGACTGTTGAAAGCAGCACACCCATGAATACACTGTTCCCTTCTGATTGACATGGTAACATTGCAGAAGTCATACAAAATCTACTATTCCACAGACATTCAGCAGAAATTATTGCATATTCAGAAACCCACCAGTGAATGCTTTCAAGGGAGCCAATATCACCCATGGGAAAAGAACTGAGGTTACACCACCAGTGACCTCATTCATCACTTCCTGACAGTGGCCTAGATAAAGATTGGTGTTTTTACCTGTAAATGCTGCTTTGTGAAGTGTAAGGGTACCAAGCGCGGTGACTCAGCTTCAGACTTTCTTTCAAACCAATGTTTAAAAGTATATCTCTCTCACTAACTTCATACAAAATACATGAACATTAAAAATATCATGCTAAGAAATGTAATGTATGTGATTACTTGCTTTTGAATCCAAAGAATATGATGTTTTCATTATATATTTTCCCTGTATTGTGTTCAAAACCCATACCTAAAAGCTTTTACTATTTAATCAGCACACTCCTGAGCCTTCTGTTGTATTTTTTGCAGATGCTTACGCTATACATGTAATTCACTCTGAAAGTAACGTCTCCTATTTATGTCCATACAAACTACAACAAATACAAAGAGTACAATAACACAATTTGATAGAACAAATTCTCAGCTACAAAATGCTCTTTTTAAACATAGTTAGTTGTGCTTTTTTTTTTTTTTTTTTTTTTTTTTTTTTTTTTTTTTTTTTTTTTTTTTTTGCCACAGATGAACAAAAGCCTGCATGCAATGCCTGTCAAAATCTGGACCATTGGAGGTGACCTACCATTTCAGAGCTGCTATGATGACATTGTTGCTAGAAAAGTGTTGCCCACACAGACCATTTTTCAACAGCCCAAACAGATGGGTGTCAGAAGGCACCAAATCTGGACTGTATGATGGGTGTGCTAGGACAGTCCAGCCAAGATTGGCTATGTGCTCCACAGTCTTCAAACAGTGATGGGGCCTGGCATTACAGTGCCGTAAGCGAAAAGTTGTCTTCTTCACTGGCCTGAAGCTGGAAGTTCAAGCCTTTAGCTTAGTCAGATTCATGATGTAGCAGTCAGAGTTGATGCTTTGTCTCGGTTTCAGGATATCCAGAGAAGGATCCCCTTTTCCTATCCGAAAAGACAGTGCACATCACTTTACCTGCTGAAGGCTGTGTCTTGAACATTTTCTTTGATGAAGAATTCACATGTCACCACTCCATGGACTGCCATTTTGACCACAGCTTGTAGTGGTGACACCACATCTCATCGCCAGTAATTATGTGATCCAGGAAACTGTCACCTTCAGCCTCATAATGATGCAGTATTTCTTGACAAACTTGCATGCAGTGTTCTTTCTGTTTCTTTGTGAGCATTTGTTGCCATCACTGTTTCCAAAGCACTGAAGCCAATATTTAGCTCTGTACACAGTTTCCTGATTGTAATCCACCAATTCATGCAGATGAGCTGATTGAGACGCTCTTCATTTCATGGTGTGGCAGTGCTGCACGGGTGTCTGGAATGTGACTTGTCTTTCACTGCGCTGTTGCTGCTGCTGAAACACACCACTCACCACCTCACTGCACTCACATCCACTGTTCAGTCTACATAACCGTTCAGCAAGTGTCAATGAATGTCAGTGGGTGGAACTTGTTCTGCATGGAGGAATTCAATGACACACCTTTGCTTCATATGCACTTCTATGTCAGATGCCATTTTGTCGAACTGCCGCTCTGCTGTTATCTATCACATGGCAACAAAATGTACTGGAATACTGAGGAAGGTTCATCCTCTACTGTTATACCAGCATCTGCCTTTGATGCCATAGGCCAACATAATAAAATAGGAGGCATTTATTTCAGAGCAGCCCTCATATTAACTTCTACATTATCATCAACTGCATTATAACTGTACAATTGTGTATTTACAAATGGATGCTACCAAAGAGAACAAAATGTATTTCCTCCCATTCATGTCCTGTTTCCTGGTACAGCTACAGTCCTGACTGAAGTAGAAATGTTTTCTCCTCTTTCTCTCATACCTCCTTATCACTCCATAAATTGCTAACAGGTTATTCTGTAGTTCTTTATGTTGGTGAAATGGAGTCCTTTCCCCTGCTGACACATTTTAACAACGATTATAATCATATTCTTATACTAATGCCCACCACATTGGCAACTGAGCATTTTCCAAAGTCGAAATCTGATATATGACAAAAGATATAGCTTCCATTTTGTTGACTGAATACCTTTATTGCTGCTGAAGTATTTTTAACTCCATTTCTCTTCTATGTTATGAAAAATTATATTTAGAAAGTTTTCAAGAAATAAAAATAGAACATTATCCATTTTCCAAAGATAACTTTGTACACAAATGCTCTCCACGCACAACTGAAAACACTAAAAGCATGGAAAAAATGTAACTGCCAAGGAAGTGAAAGCAGCTTCCAAACAGAATGTGTTCACTAAGAGGTGAGCTCATGCATGTGTTATAATTTTAGCATGCTTGGCCACTAACTGTAGATAAGAGTGACTTTCATGTACATAACTTTTTTGCTTTTGAAGAGGAAATGTGTATGCAGAGCTTTGAGACTGAAATGGGTTGAGACTTCTTCCTTGTTAACACTACTTGCCTCCACTGTCTCTTTCAGTACAGAATCATATCCAGCACAAATTATGTGCTCTCCTCCCATGCTATCTGCTAAATTTCAGGTCCTAGAGTGAAAGATAATGTTAAATATTAACCACATTTTCTTCATGATTCTGCCACAGAAGAAAATGTAGATGGAAAATGTAGCCTGATTGCATAGTTACTTCTGTGGAAAATACAAAGAGTGTGATCTTAATCACTGCATTTCTATGCAGCCTTGATCATATCTCTTCCACTACATCATGCAAGCTCTTCTGACAGCTGTGGCAGAACTGCTATTCTTGAAAAGCTGTATCCTGAAAATCAGCACAACTGAGCATACATGAGCCAAATTCTGAAACTGGTGAAAGATAAGAACACTTCTCTGACAGCCAATGTCTTCTGATAAACTAAAGAATATATTTTAGTGTATTCTAGTTTGAAGTGAGCAAGCCCCTGAAAATTCAGTATTGCGCCACTGGATTTGTTCATCTTTGCTGCACTGCATGATGGCACTGTGATTTTGTTTTCAAAATCTTTTATCCTGGTGTACATTCTATAAATGGTGTTGTTGTTCTCCAGTTATTTTCAAGTTAATTTATATTCAGTTTATTTTGTAGTAGTACTAGGGGAAAAAAAAAAAGGAAAGCAACAACAATATCTTTGCCCTATTTAATTTCATTTTGCAAAGTGGTTTTCCAATAAGTGTACTTTTGCCTAACTACTCATGAGTTCTGTGACATTTGTCATATGAAACTCTTATTTTTTTATTTTTGTTAGTCTTGCCAATCATGCTTTTTTCAGAAATTATCTAATTTCACAGCTGTTTGTCCTGACATCATCTTTTTAATGGACTGATAAGATAGGATACCACATAGCTCTTTGTACATTTATCTTATGTACAGACAGTTGGAACTTACATTTTTGTGTTCTTCAATCATTCATAAATTTGATATAGCTATTAAATTTATTGTGTTATAATAAAAAGGTTTTTCTAGCTCTCATCTGTTTTTGCTAGATATAAGATCTCAGAATGCTTGAAAAGTAGTGGAAGGCAACTTCTTCAATATGCTGGATGACACTGAACTGTTACATCTAAATTAGACATTTCATTCAATGAAATTAAAAAAAAATCCTCAGAAAAAATACTGAAAGAATCTCAGTGAAACTCACATATGAAGGCTATCATAAATAGAAGGGTATAAATTCTCTTTATAATTAATACCTTTGAAAACAGAACCGCAAAATTTTCATAACATAAAGATCTAATTTATGAACATATGAATCACCCTTTCAAAACTTCATTTCTATGCAATGTTCAGTTTTCAGAGAAACCTATATGACTTGTTACATCTCGATTAACCACACAGATTTGGATAAATCTCTGCTAATCGTATGTGATCATAAGTGGTGGTAGTAAGCCAAAACTGATCATTTTGACTCTCAGACAACAGGGAAAGACTAGTAGGGAAAGGCTTTCATTATAAAACACTTATGTTAGTATTTTTACACTATGTTACACCTGGTCTGAAGACACAACAGTCAAAATGTAAGTAGTAACTACCCAGGGCTCAATTCTAGGGCCAGTCTTGCTCAATATTTTTATCAATCATCTGGATTCAAGAGTAGATGTGCCCTTTACAAGTTTGCTGGTGACACTAAACTGGGAGGTTCTCTGTTGATACGCTTGATGGATGAGGGATAGATGGATTGAAACACTGGACAACCATCAGTAGCATGAAGTTCAACAAAGGAAAATGCATGGTTCTGCACTTGGGACAGAGTAATGACAGATACAAGTACAGACTAGGAGACAAGAGGCTGGATAGGAGCCTTGCAGAAAGGGACCTAAGGGTGCTGGTGAGCAGCAGGCTCAATATGAATCAGGAATGTGCCTTGGCAGCCAAGAGGGCAAACAGCAGTGTAAGATGTATTAAACACAGGTGCCAGTCTCTTCTCCCTGGTAAGCAGTGACAGGATGCAAAAGAATGGCACAAAGCTGCACCAGAGGATGTTCAAACAACAACAAGCATCTGGTTAGGCATCGGTCAGCAGGTGGTGAACAACTGTTTTGTGCATCACTTGTTTTGTAAATATATATAAATATATATAATTACTATTATTTCCCTCTTCCTTTTCTGTCCGCTAAGAATGGGGACGGGAGTGAGCAAAAGGCTGAGAGATGTTTAGCTGCTTGCCAGGTTAAATGACAACATCTTTGAAGGCCCCTTCCAACCGTTCTGTTCAATTCCACTCTTCATGGATAAAAATTTGATCAGAAAATATAAAAATCATATAAAGTAACTACCACAATTCTGGTAGATAGAAGAAAAATAAGGATACAATCGGTGAGAGGAAAACTATGGTTTCCTGTAATAGCACCCCACTACACTATTGGTAACATTAGGAAATCTAAATATTATTGAAGTCTTTCTGTTGTTCCAGAGCAGAAGTGTTTATTTTTAAGACAGTGGAAATAGAATCATTCTCTGCAATCCTAGATCAAAATATTTTCTTGATTTTTAGCCATTAAATATCTATGACAATCTGGTGCTGAAATATTCCTCATATAAAACAACCTGCAAAACTGATTGCAAAATATTCCCATAGTTACTTTACTATACAAGAAAGCATAGGCAAATATAATGCAGCAACTTCAAAAAAATAAAAGTGTGTACTGAAAAGCAAAAGGAACCAAAACCAAGCAGAAAATGAACAAACAAACAAAAAAAACAACAGAAAGTCGCAAAAATTCTCATCTCAGTCAGAAAGAAACATATTTCTCCCTGCTTCATTTCATATGCTAAACAATTTGAGGTCACCTTCAAATGCTAGGAATGGCAATATTAGAAACCTGACTACATCCTATATGACTCTTTTGGTGTACGTAATGAGGCAACATTATCTGTCCTTATTATTTCAGTGAGATTAGGATCCTGCTCTTATTCAATTGATACAAAAAGATAACAATAAATTGCATTTAAGCAAGTTGTAGCTAATGGCAGTAGTATTGCAAGAGGTTTTACAGAACAGGAGTATAATGCTATTTTAGACACAGGTTTCATCTGAGTTACATAAACACTTGAGTTTCATAGCCAGTAATTTGTATAATCTTCTAGCTGTAATGTTTTTCTTTAATTTACTGGGTATGAACTCTACAGCGTATCTTCACTTCCTGGCTCAGTGAAGGAACATGACTATCACAAAGTGTCTGTAGAGAGCAAGAATCAAACATTTCCATGTTCTGTATTAACTTCCTTTCAAACCCAAGGTTGTAGGGCTATTTTAAGAACAGTAAATAGGATTGAAAACTGTAAATTCTATTTTTGAAACTGTCTTCTGTGTCATTATGGTCAAAGATTTTGTGATCTTTAAGGTCCATGTAGTTTGTAAATGTTTCCTTATTTTGGAAAAGATACTGGGAGCTTAAAACAATATAATGTACAAGGTTCTGCTTACTAGTATTCCACTAACGGAAAGGAGACTGTCCCTTTAAAACTAGAAAGCAAATTCAAAACAAATTCAGTCTAATCAAGTTGTCTTTGCACCTTCAAAAGTCAATATCACACCTTCAGCTCAGTGGGAAGAAATATTTCACTTTGCTATCAGCTCATCATCAACTGACAATTCAGGGAAGGCAAGCAATTCCTGGGGGTTGTTTCACTGCTTTTAATCTCTGGATATTGTGGCAGCTTTATCTCTGAATTTTCCTACATTGCCTATTTCCTTAAAACCCTTAACATGATTTTAGCATAGATTTTGATTGATATTTTAATTTCCTTTATTAAAATAAAATACATAATCTTTTAAGCTCCTAACTGACAATGAAATGGTACTTACATTGTCATAGGGAGCTAACTTCCTATTAATACAATTGTATTTGACATTTCCATTAAAAAAGTCTTCCATTGGCATTATATTATCATGTCTGTCACAGCTCACTGTGGCTTTGGTTACAGTCTGATTTTAGATCACTGCTTTACAGCATTTTAGAATGTACCTCAGAGATCTACTTTAGAAATGCCTGCATTTGTTTTTGTTCCAAAAGGGTAGTAAGAAAATATTTACTGAGCTCATTTGAACCTTTGTATAATAAGTCTGTGCAATTCTCTCACTTTACAGAAATACACAGAAATTTTGTTTAAAGAATAAATGAAATTAAGCTTTCAAAATAGTATAGAACACAGTTAATTTTATGTCAGTTAAATGTAGAGTTTTAGACAAGGTGAAGAGAAACTTTTTAGGATGTGCCATGAGTCACAGGAAGCGAGATCTAAGCGGAAGAGGAATATGCAAGGAAAGTCACTAGGCTGACCAGACAATCCTAGATTGTCTGCATTTGGCTTAAATTCCAAAGAATATGATTATTATCTTGTTCTCATCATTAAGACACTTTTAAGGATGCACAACACCTTATTAAGCACAGGAAACACAATATTTTGGCTCTTAAAAGCATTTGATCTTTGAACACACTTGTATAACTTAATATAAATCTGACTTTCCTAGCAACATATGATTTCAAGTAGGATATCCTTATAATGTAATTCAGACAGCAATTTATAGAAGGTTAACAGTAACATCACAAGGTCATGTAGGTATCTCAGTAGTAAAATATAGTTTTTATAGAATTCCATTTAAACACAAATTATTTATTCAGGTACATGATATATTCTGACTGGGAGCTTGACCTCTGCATTACCATCTGCTGATTGTAAATTTTGTGAAAAACATTGAGCCAATCTCAGATTTTTGCTTGTTCAGAAGATTATGCTTTCTACATTATTTAACTACCTGTCATTTGACCTTGTCTTGAAAATCAGTGTATGTGTCTCATGTCACGGCATTCACTGTTGACAGCTGGTGTTTATCACCAGAAGCAGTGGGGGAAAAATTACTCTGCGTACAGCCTAGCCCACTTATAAAAACAGTTCAAATAGAAATAGAAATGAGGAGTCCCTAAATACCATCAGATAGCACTTCAACAAATATAGGCAACACACAATGCTTGTATGAGATTGCATTGTACAGCTGCTGTCAGTATTCTCACTGCTCAAGAAAACAGCTGAAGTGATACCTGTGGTTTCTTGTATCAGAAAGTGCTAGCTTTAAAATATGTCAAAATTCAGCATGTTTGCCTGCAGTACTGCTATTTTCTGTGATAGGCAAAAACCTAAACAAGGTAGTGAGTGATCAGTATTTGTCCTGCTTTTATAATCATCCATTACCGGCAACTGTCAGAGACAAATTTGGGCTAAATGGACCTCTATGCTCAGCTAGTACAGCTGCATTTCTGTTTTGATAAAACACTTGTCAAATAAAGCAGCATCAGGACAGGTATGCAAGAGACATCATATTTCAGGTGTGAAATACAACGCAAGTCCTGGCCAAGCTTGGGTAGAAAAACTACTCCGCATGTTTTCATTTAAAGGCATCAGCTCCTATGTCATAGACAAATGCAAGAATTTACTCTTTGGTAATTGAAAATACACTCATCTCCAGTTCCATGTGTTAATCCAGCTGAGTTCCTGCCAAAACTTTTTGTACTGATGGCATGAAAAAACATGTTTTAGTAAAGATAAAACAGATTGTTATGTTTAGTTTTCATATTGATATGTTTATTTTGAAAAGCTGACATTGTTGGGTAGATACAGAACTGCTACACATACAAAACAATGTTAATACATTTATTCTAAAGTATTCTTCCTACACTTTGGAGGTCTGTCACCTTCACTTACATTAATCTGTGCAAACTAGCTCCTTTGTATCCTGTTTTCTTTGTTATACTTATCTATCACCTGCTGAAAGGATGGGCACGTATACAGTGCCAAAAAGGCCCTGAAAATAAAAATCCATCAAAGGCCACATAATGTAAGACAAGACCTCCAGCTCTGGAATTTCCCAATCACAGATCATAGGATTACTAAAAAATAATGATAAGTGTTCTAGAAGCTTGATTTAGAAGAATTTAAAGTTACTTATGTTTTTACTGTAGCATCCTGTTGTCCACTGAGGTAGATCTTTGATTTGATGCACCCAAGCTTTCGACACATTAAAAAGAACAAGAAATGTTGTTGTTTCTCATAAGTTTTTCTTATGCTTTCTTGACTAATTTATTTCTACTGTCTTTTTTACTTAGAAACCATTCATGACGGTGAATCTTGACATTCTTGTAAAGAGATATGAGGCAAGTAAAATTACTTAAAGTAATTCCTCCTATTTTATTGTTTTGGCCCACAATGTCAGAGGCAGATATTGGTGGTATGACAGTAGAGGTTGAACCTTCCCACCAATATTCTATTACATGATGTTGCCATGTGACAGCAGACGTGGAATTTGACAAAATGGCATCTGACATAGAAGTGTGTACGAAGCAAAGGGGTGTCATTAAATTCCTCCATGTGGACACAAGGGCACCCACTGACATTCATTGATGCTGAACATTAAGACAAAAGAGTGGACGTGAGCACAGTGAGATGATGGGTGGTGTGCTTCAGCAGTGGCAACAGTGATGTGAAAGACAAGCCATGTTCTGGACAGCCCTGGAGATTTCTACAGATGCATCATGCAGGCTTGCAGGGCCCTGTTCATTGCTGGCAAAAATGCATAGCTACTGAAGATGACAATGTTGAAAAGGAGTGTTTTGTAGCTGAGGATTTGCTCAATCAAATAGTGTTAATCTGCTTTTTTATCTGTTGTAGTTTCCCTAGAAATAAATAGGAGGCATTACTTTTGAACTAGTATGTACTGAATCTGTAGAGCAATAAAAGCCAATTCTATTTCCAAATGTAAGATTAGGCTTTATGGAAAATTCTTGGATTATAACAATTAAGATGGGTTGGGCACACCCTACATCGAACAAGCAAAGCTGTAAAACTCTAGGAGTTACCATTCCACAGCTGTTACATGGCAGTATTCATTTTAAGGCACACAGTCTATAATACGTAATATTATATGTAATATTATGTACAATAATACTCATGCAGCACTCATCTCAAGTCTGTGAGTAAAACTAGAACAAGGAAAGGAGAGAGAAATGACCGATGACTATGCTTGTGCATTACAGGCTAGTGGGCTAACTCATGTGGCTCTTCATAGATTTTTTTAATCTTATGGGCTTGTTGAAAGTGACCAAGTGGCACTGAAAGTAATTCCTACCATAGGAAAAAAATAATAGCTTTAATTGTTTGTTTAAAGTGTGGTCATCCAAACAGGATGGTTTTTAGGATGGTCCTGAATATTTGGTTCTGTCTTTAAACATACTAAAAATATTCCATGAAAGAGAAAATAGCTACTAATTAAAAAAATTTAACAAGACATCCCCTTTTTTGCTCTCTCCTCTTCCCCTTCTGCTTGTCCTGGCATTGTCTCTCTCCCTAGCCATCTCAACACCAGCATTAGAGTAAGGCCTTTTGGTTTTTGGACACTCTCTCTCCTTTTATTTCATTTATTAGCTTCAATTCAAATTGCATTGTATTATATTGTGTTATCTTGCATTCCAATAGCTTATTTAGTAAATTAGTTTGTTTCTCCTCCGTTCGTTGCCACTGTTTTGTTTTTAGGCCCATCTCCCTACCCTTTTCCCTTTCCCTGTGGTCATCCAAACATAATGGTTTTTAGGATGGTCCTGCATATTTGGTTCTGTCTTTAAATATACTAAAAATATTCCATGAAAGAGAAAATAGCTACTGATCAACAAAATTTTAAAAAGATAATCAAGAAAAATATCCCACTGTTTTTTCATTTGTTCACGCCAAAGAAATTTTTGAAACCTGTATCACTTGAAAAAGAATTTCATTTCATACAATGTTTCAAAAGTACTTATACAAAGGGAATAAAGTTTGCATGTTTTCTTGAAATAAGTTTAAGTCTTCTCAAATAACATTTTGATTAATTACATGTAAATGAATGCTAAGAATTCTATAAAGGGATTTCTGCAATCGTCAAGGTGATTTTAATTAACATAAAATGGGTGTCTCCTTCCTGGTTTTCATCTGTGTTTACGATTCTACTGATGGAGCTATAGCTCATCTTCATAACTGTTATACACTGCTCTAAATACCTATGTAGAATCATAGAATCACCGAGGTTGGAAAAGACCTACAAGATCATCCAGTCCACCCGTCCACCTGTCACCAATAATTCTCTCTAAACCATGTTCCTCAACACAACGTCTAAATGTTCCTTGAACTCTTCCATATAGTTCATTCATATATAAAAATTAGTAAAATAAATACTACAGGACTTGTCAGTTTTCACATAATAACTAGTACTATTAATTAAAAGCATCTAATTTCAGCTTGGAAGGATCTTGAACAACACAATTCTAAAGTATCTAATTACTCTTGTTAGACAAATCATTGTTAGACACAGCAGTAAAACTATATAAAAAAGTGAAATTTTTCCCAGACAACTACAGCTTCCTGACAAAACCTTTAACTATCCCAGCTCATACTCTTAAGAAATATTCAAGAATAAATGACTTAAATTTGAACAAAATACTTCTAATATCTGATAATTTGAGTCATGATGTATTCTAACCATTATGAATCTAATATTTTCTGCAATGAAAGCAAGTTATAAAGGCACATCTCAAAACTGATTTAATTAGATGACTTTTTATGTACAATTATATTCTGACTGTCAGTAGAAATCAGCCTTTGTTTATATTTCGAATGATGTATGGACTATATTTTAAAAGCTTAGGTATATGGAATGAAATTGGTGAATACAGAGAAACATTCATTTTCTCCAGTGCATGAATATTTAATTCACTTCTTTTCACAGAATCATAGAATCATTAAGGTTGCATATGACCTCTAAGATCATCTAGCCCAACCATCATCCTATCGCTGCCATGCCCACTAAATCTTGTCCCTCACTTCCACTTCTACCCTTTTCTTGAACACATTTAAGGATGGTGATTCCTCCACCTCTCCAGGCAGCCTGTCCCAATGCACTGTCACACACTAAGTTTTTCCTAATATCTAACCTGGGTTTAGATCCCAGTGTCAGCGACAATTTCAATGAGTTTTTTTTTTTTCCTCCAGCAACATCTCCATTGAGATTTAAAGGTAAAAAAAAAAAAAAAATCCCACATAGCTGTCTTATTTTCTTTTCATAATGCAGACTGTAAGAAAAAACATAATAATTAGCAAATTATGCTCCTAGTTTATTTTAGAGTTATACATGTCTAGGAGAAGTGCAGTGGTTTGAATGATAGATTTAAAGTAATACAGCAGCCATCACCTCTCTAAACACATTTTCCCAATGACTAAATACAAAAACAGTCTCAGCTTTACTCCAATTTCAGTTCGTAGAAACTATACATAGACCTGTTTATTACCAGAAACCATTTATTCATTTAGAGCCTTCAAATAAGCATTCTTAGCTTTCTATTTGCTAAAAACTACTAATACTTACTTTAAACTCATGAGAGATAAATGTGAATTTATGTATTCTTTAACTCTCCAGCAATTCGTCTTCATCAACAGCTTTAAAGCATCACCACCAGAACTTCAGTAACAATATCAGTGACGTTGCACACCAAATAATACATTTTCCCTAGTCCCATTTCTTGCCCTTGTTCCTCAGAATTACTCCCAGTAGCCACTATCTGTAATCTGTAGCCTTGCACTGTTAGCTTATGCTCAGCCTTAACCCCAAGATCCTTTTCAGTGCTATTGCACTTTAGATTACAGCATTCAGTGTTTATTTCAGCTCAGACTCTCTAGAGAAAACTGCAGATTTAAGTCATAACTGACCATTCAATATTTATTTTTTCTACTTAACAAAAAATGCGTATTTTTTTAAATTAATTTCCTTTCATGTTAGTAACAGGTATTTAATAACAAGGAGTCACACATGCTTTGTTCTGTGATAATACACCATTACTTTAACCTGTCAGCCATCCAACTTCTAAACAATTTATTGATACAGAAAGTGTTGCTGCTTTTTAAATAGAATGCCTTTTTCAGAGGAGTGCTACAGTCCTGCTACTTGGCCACCTCTTGTCAGTAATTTGACAGGACTCTTCATCTGGGCTTTTTCATCGCCAAAATAATCTACACATTGAAAGCCCTCCCACTATTGTAATAACTTCCCATCCCATAGAGGAAGCCACAAGTCACAGAAACTTCAGTCTTTCTTGGTAAACAGACACGTGGGGAATCATACATCACCAGAAAACAGCACTGGTAGAATTCTTGATCCTTTTTCAGATTCAACATATAAAACTTGTAAAATCAAAACTAATTGAAAAAAAAGTATCCTACAACTCTGCTCATGGGAAGAAGCTATTTTTCTTGCCTAGTGAACTGAGAGGTCCTTGAGAGCCTGGACTAGGTAACAATCACGTTTGGAATGAACATAAATACTTAAGTGTATTAGTCTGTAATTTATCTTTTTGAAATACAACTAATTTCTTCTTATGAGATCTGTGTCTATGCTCTGTAGTCTGATTTCTGTTTTGTAAATAACAACCTATCAGGCTCTTTGTATCTATCTGTTATTTTTCCCCCCACACTGGTATTTTTGTTCTATATGAAACCTACACTGAGAATGTCAAAAGGACTACGGAATCTGTGAAAAAGATTTTGCTTCTCCATCACACATAGAGATGAACAGTATTTATGGACTCTATCTAGGTATCTATATTGGAGATCTGGATCTACAAAGCTATACCGCTATGCACCTTCAAGGCTCTAAGAAACTTGAGTTTTAAACAATTTCAGAATAGGGAGGCAGTTGAAAGAAGGCTTTCTAGACACTGAGACTGTGAAGTTTCCTTCAGTTTAGTTCTGCATTTGATCTGTGGATATCTCATATGTCTACAATCCCAGCAGCTTCAGAACCTTTCAGGAAGGAAGGCCTCAAAAAGATTCTCAACAGATCTACCAATAATTCATTATCCTTTGTAAATGATGCTAAAGGAGCATGATTTTCTATATTTTCCAGGGTGGAGAAAAAAACATTTATTTACTGAGAAATAGAAAAAAATCAAATAACATGATTTTATTGAATTCTGTTATATATTCCATAATCTTCCTATGTAACAGTCAATAAGAGCCGCAGTTCATTTCAGAACTTAGTTTTAGATACAACATTTTATTGTGTAATAGGAAAAGGTACGTATGTTCTGCTGAGTAAAGGTTTCTATGCATAGAAGAATAGAAAATAAAATCCTCAATAACAATCTGATAACGTGTATTCTTTTAAATACAGAAAGTGTTTAAAAATACGGAGGACACAGTTACTGATCAACATATATTCATCAATATTATACTCAGAATTTTTACTTCTGAGTAAAGAAAGCACTTCAATGTATAATACACAGATACATCTAAAAAGTAATCTTCCCCAGTGGAGTGGTGAGAGCTTCCAAATTGTATGTGGGAACAAAAGCAAGATGTCAAGCATGGAATTTTTTTTTCTTTGAAAATTAATTTCTTCCTCCACACAACCTTTTAAAAGTTTCTATTCACTGTTTCTCTTTCAAAAGATGAAGTTATAATCATTACAATGTATAATTATAAACATTATAACAATGAGGTACCAGCTACACATCAAATTTTAATTTCATCAGGTATTTGGACTAGTTTCATATTTTGTTCACTTAGTACTTTTGTTTTGGAGTGCAGAGAAAAATAGCTACTGTTCTCATGAACTGTCAATAAAAATATGTAGATTTTAGGGTTGTCTGTTGAAAATAGTTATCTCAGTAAAAAAAAAAAAAAAAAAGTGTTTCACTGACTTCACAAGACCAAAAACTTACAGTGTTAAGAAAGTTTTGAAAAGTCAAACTAGATATGATGCATAGGAAAGGACATATATACAGAACAGATAATTATACCCACTGAGGTTTCAAAAAGAAAATTATGAATTCCAGAAATTAATGTTAAGATGAAACCATGTAAAATTAAATAGAGAAACAAAAGCAAAACTAAAAACCCATGACAGTGCATATGTACTTACATACATAGCATTAAGTATAAAAAAGCAATCAGTAAATAAATACTACCTTGTGCTAGTCTAGATTGTCCAATTAAGCTGTAAAAGCTGTATGTTCAGTGGTATTAAACCAACTAAAGACTAGTGTGTTATATATCATCCCACTTTTTGCTCTGAGTTCTAATTAGCAAAATCTGTCTTACTGAGTACAGTTGTGCATTATCTTTAATCTACTCTTAAATATAAAGACATTTGAGGTCAGTTTTAATTAGAAAGAAGTCCAAACTCTTCCTAACTTAAGGTTTTGAATGCATCTCTGCATTTAAGTTTACCAGTTTGGATTAATATAATCTGAAAATTAAACTAGTGTATACCACTGGGTTTTTACCATTTAACTGACACATTGGGCAGGACACAGGAAAAACTCTCATTCAAATAAATGGTATTGACAATTAAAAGAACAATACTGAATGAAACTAGAAAGGGAACATGTTAATCTCTGGTAATTTCTCACAGGATTACAGAACTACTGAAGGATGTAAAATAAATGTGAATGTAAGAATATCAACAACTGCATTATAAAGATAGATTAAAGAAGAAAGAAAATATCAAGAGAATGTTATACCTAATATGCCACCTTTAAAATTGCCTGATTTCCAGACATACAGCAATTCTACAGTAATCTTTAATTATTTGCTAGAAATCTGACCCTATGGCATTTTTTTTTCTTCAAAAACTATGCACTAGGCATACCTTCAGTACAACTGACAGAGCATAGTTCTGATTTAGCATACTGAAAAATATCTGTAATGTCACAGATAAGCAAATGTCACTCAGGCCTCAACTTTCCATCCTATGAAGACATAAAATTTTGTGGAGTCTGTCAATGAACTCCATTTGGCTTTTGCTAACACATTTTATATTTCCTCATTCCTCAATACTGTGATTGTGTTTGTAAATTGAAAACCTATTTCGGTTGCTCATTGCTATCCAGACGTGAAGTTTTAACCTTGATTTTGCTCTCAATGCGACAGTGAATACAGACATACATCTTAGCAAATATTTTCCTGTGCTGCCTCATTTTCAATGCTCAGTGCCACAATTTACTTCATAATATAAATTAAAATTGAAGTGTAATAAAAATGTACTGCTTCAGCTGTGGCTCTGAAGCCTTTCTGGTAAATATTCACTCCCCTAGTATGTATCTCTGAGTTAACTTCCTATTATTTTATGTCACTGTTGAAAAACAAAAATGATCAACTAACAGATGTTGGCTTACACACTGGAAAAAGTATAACAAGACTAACAATACAACTTTAGCTGTTGTACCGAAAATGGAAGATCCAGTGACCCTCTCAACCTCAATCCTTATCTTGGCCTTGATCCAACATACATTTAACAGTAAGGATTTAGAAATAAAAGAAATACAAGAAATGGTAGCTAGAAGCCTACAGTGCAAAATCCAGAAGAAGGAAAATTAATAAAATATCTTTAACCAAGATTTTTCTCATGGATGATGGACCTATACGTTCTTCAACTCCAAATGAATGAAAACTTTCCCATGACATTTTTATGTATTCTTTTGAAAATACAGTTGTACAGTTCCACTTGGTTTAATGAGGCACATACAGAAAATGGATTCCATCTGACTATGCTAAAACTCTGCATTAATTTGCAGAGAAAAATGTCAGGTAAGTTTCCCTCTCCAAACCATTCCATAAATAACTTTGGATCGATTTCAACAGATTGTTGAAAAAACTTCCTTTCACAGTATTACGCAGATTTTTTTTCCCCCGAAATTTCAGAAAGATCATTTAAATATGCGCTGCTATAGATACTACACCATGTAACTGAATATGACTTCAAAATAAAGTATATATTTCTTCTGTGCTGTACATTTTACATGCTACTATGTTGTTTGCTATTATTTGTAACTTGAATTAGAGGGAATGACTAGAGTATTAATGAAAATATTTACATTAATGTTATATAATTATTGCCAAAGAGTAATGACATAGAGAAGACTAACTTCCAAAGCATTCCTTACTGCTCCACAGTGTTTTGAGATGCATTAATTTCATGACACACTAGCAAAAGACAAAATGGTTAAGTAAAAACATTATGCTTGAGTAATTAGATTTTTATAGTCTTTTCAAGTATATGCTCAGTTTCTTGGTAGCATTATTTGTCAAACTGAATTAAAATGTTACATTTTTTCTTAACTGCATATGCAGTAAAATAAGATGGACAGTTCTCATTTAAACAAAAGCTATCGTACAAGGAGACAGGCTACGATTGAAATACCTTTAGAATAACATGTTCTCTTAAAACACTTTTATGAACACCTAGAGATCAAGAAACCAAGAACTGGTTACCAAAGTCAAACTGAATGTGTGTTTTGACAAGGCATTGTTCAGTAAAAGTAGAAACTTGCAAGAACTTTCAAGTCCATTATGTTTATCACTGTTCTACTATGTTTTTCTTTATTTATTTTACCAAAAAAGTAAAAAATATTCTTTGAGGAATCTGAATCAGACATGAGGTTTTTATTTATCAAAATTTTTATTTTCATCTGTCAGAGCTGTCCAAACAGCTTTCTGAGTAGTAAAATCATGAAAAAGTGAAACTATATTTTCTGCATTTGCAGAAAACTGTTGACTTTTATACACCAGCAGATGTGCATGGATAGATAAAATCTTATTTTGTGTTGCAGAGAGTTTAAGCAAGCTAAGAGTTTTGACATTATTATGAACAAGAAATAATGTTAAAACTTTAATCAAATTTGTCTTAGGCCTCAGGAAATTTACTGATATTATCCCACAGTGGCTCAAACAAGCAAAGTCCTCTATCTTCTACAGCACTGACTAATCAAATATTTCATGTCCAAAGGTAAAGCTAGAACTTTGTTTTTGAGTTCTTATATCCTATAGAAATAAGGAATATTTTACAAGTGATAACTTTCCCTCACTGACTTGCAACACTTAAAACTAATATATATTTGTATGTATATTTTTAAAACTATCGCTCTACCTCTAGGATTTCAAAGTAATGTCCTTAGCAGCACCACTGGGATGACAGTAGTTTCTACATTATGAATGTGTTGTGCAATGTGCATGGAAGCAATACTAGTCTTGCCAAAATTAATATAGAAAGCATATGGCAGCCCAGCCCCCTGGCATTGCCAGAATACACACAGGAGGAGACACTGAATTAGTTTCAGATATTGCCAGAAGTCCAGATGAGCCGACATACACTAGCGCATTTACACCTGGATTCAGAGACCGTAGCAGTAAAAGTCTGGGATTTGGAAGCCTTCCTGGAACTTCAGACTTATCCAGTTTTAGACTTCTGAAATGAAATATGAAAGTGAAAAATTTCAGCTAAGTAAGTGAAACTAATTCAAGCATCCAAACTACCCTAAAGTCTTCTCACTGCTAGCAAATCATGTTGGTTTGTAATGATACTGAAAAGTGCATTAAATCATATTTATATCCTTCTTTCTTTAGTTCTTTACCACACAAAAGTTCCCCGGATCCTTACATTCAAATTTAGAATGGTAACCCCTTTTATTTAACAGTTCTCTCTCTTACAGTCCCTAACATGATTAATTTCATTCAGAAGAAAACAGTGGTAAACTAGCACTGCAGATCAGGAACAAGTGAGTAGTCTTAAAGCACACGTGGAGATTACACTCCAGTAAAGCACTCAGGATCATTTTGCTATCGCCAGCTTCCTGTGCAACACACAGAGAGGAATCGTGAGCCTGCCTCTGTCTGGCGTTTAGGTGTTACAAAAATTTGCAAAAAGAACAGTTTCTGAAAACAGTCTTGCTAGCTCACTGTACTTTGGATGTTTGACACTTCATATAAATACAAAAAAAAAAATAAAAAAAAAAAATCACACTGCTCTTCCAGGACTTGGAAGGAATTTCTTTCCCTCTTTAGGTAAAGAATTCTGATTTTTTTTTTGTTCCTTTCATCCAAAATGCAAGATTTGTTGCACTCACATAATGTGTATCTCATCTAAATAGTCTTCCCTTTCTTCGCTTCTGACTGCACACTGTTTCCTGCCTCTGGCATGCTGCCTAGCCTTCCAGAGGCTTGAGTGTATATAAGTACCTCCTTACATTGGCATTGTAACATATAGCTTTAAACATGAATATTTGCATTTGCATTTCATTTCTGTCATCAACTCAATAGATCAGACATTGCCATCTTAAAATCTTAGTGGATAGACTGGGTATTTTAGTTTGTTGTCTAGGATTAATTTCCATAATACTTTAGCAGATAAGCTAATTGTAACCAGCTCTCTTTTAAACCATGTTTACATGCCTACTCTTAGTGGCACATTTCTACTCTATGCTACAGGTAACTTTCCTGTTTCACTGTTGCAGTGAATTTTGGTATTTGTGGCACTCCTTTCATAAGCTGATGGAAAGAGGCTCATTGTATGAGTTAGTTAAATGGCTCTTAATGTTCAGATGTGATCCTGTTAATGAAAGAAATGAGTTGATTTAGAAGTGGATATGTAACAAAAATTATTTTTATTTCATCATTATTTGATCTAGAATTTCCTCCAGACATCTTATTCCTGATGGTTGCTTTTTTTCTTCATATTATTTCTTGAATCAAAATTGTGTCACTTCAGAAGAAGCATCTCAAATATGACAAAGATTCTGAAGCTACTCTAGACAAATGTATATATTTAACAATTTTCTGAATTAAATTCCACCTCTATCTGTACTGCGACTTACAGTTCAATTTACAGGGGATATAGATCAGCACAGGAAGTAAATACATTAACAAATTCCCTGCTTAGACATAGTAAAACAAAATGGAGTGAAAGGGGGGGTGGGGAAGAGAATTAATACAGTAGAACTCCACATCCTGTGAAGTAGTCCACCATAAATCCTTATCAATACATGTATTTCTACTGTATTAAAGCAAGAAAAATAAGATATGATTTATATGATTAACAAAAACATTTGCCCGTAAAGTCAAATAGTGTCAAATATTAAGTAAAATAAATTATGTAGTGTTCCAAGCCTTATAAGTAGTAAGAGAAATCTACTAATGTTAAACAGGAGTCAAAGATAGGGGCTTCAGGGTAAGAATGTAGTCTGTCAAACATTTAAAGAGGATTGACACAATGTAGCATCTGCTTTTGGTTGACAAGAACATGGAAAATGTCCAGAAACATGGACAGGACAGCTTGTAGGATTATCAGTTGTTCCAAAATGATTCAAGAATTAATACTACTACTTTGAGAATTTTGTGGTTTAAGGCAGGCAGCTAAGCTCCACTTTGCTCAGTCCATCCAGGTGGGTTGAGAGAGAGAACTGGAAGCAAAATAGAACATGAGTTAAAAACTATTTACTGAGACAGAAAAGGAAAACAGAAACAAAAGTGCAATGAAAACTATATCTGTGTATTTGTATCCACAATACAAGTACTCACTACCTGCCTGTAGCAGACCAATGAGAAATACTTTATCCGTGATATGCCTGGAATTGTCTCAAACACTTGCAAGATAAAACCATCACCACGACAATAGATTAACTGCTGAAGATGTGGTCAGAGGAGGGAGCCCTGCAGAGAGTGGACATAGCCTTGCTCTTTCCAAAACTCCCCTGTTCAAGTGGAGTTCTTGACTGTGGAGTTGTTGATAATGAATTTCCTGACAATGAACCCTGCAAACCTAGCAGGTGTAAAAGGATGCCTGAGAGAAATCTGGAAGACTTCGAGACTTCAGAAATTAGGAACTACTGGATGAGCACTCCCTCACAAAATGAGGACCCTCACATTGGGTTGGCCAACAATGGAACCCATACAGATGATTTCTTTTTCTTATTGTCTCTCTCCCCCTTCTCTCTTTTCTTTTTCCTCTCTAAGTTAAATAGCAGAAGTCTTATTTCAATTTTTTTTTGTCACATAGTTTAGCCTCACAGCTTAAACAGATATAATTGTAAGAGTGCTAATACTTAGAAGATAATTGTAGTACAGAGATTCTCATTAAAATTGATGATTGTGTTTGGACCTTGAGTGTTCTTTCACCTTAAGGTAACTAAGAAGATTTGTGAATCTACTCACCTTTACATCCACATAGAGGACACGACACAGCTGACCAATGCTCAGCTAACAGCACAACTGCCCACTGACTGACACGCTGCTAGCCACGCAATGTCTCACTAGCCATTGACCAACAACCAGCAACCTCTGAGCAGCAATCCACTCCAGCTATATTGCCTCCTGCATGATAGCATGTGGTATGGAATAATCCGTTGGGCTAATTCAGGCCACCCAGACCAAATTCAGGCTCCACCCCATCCACTGATGCTGTGCCATAAAGGCAGGAGCTCTTCCAGGTGTGCTCCCTTTGCTCAGCAACAACAACAAAAAAATTGTAGCGCTATTAATGCTGTCTTGGCTGAAACCAGGACAAAGTACTTATGAACTTTTTCATTAAAAGGGCAAGTATGAATGCATTAAAATCACGGATCATTTCTGAACAGGGTATCACACTAATTGTTTATTTTAAGACTGTCACATCAAAATAAAGGACAAATGCGTTTCTCTATACAGTATAACAGTCAGTATAATGGTAGTGAGCCAGTTTTTACATGATATTTGGCTGCATCAGAGAACTGATGGTATTTCAGACAAGGGTAAAACAGTATGGTGCTTCAGAACACTAAATTGCATTCTAAATATAAAGTCCGCGTACAACATGGCTGTACAACCAAACTGAACACAGGGAAGTCTTCTCACTAATGGCAGTTGTGCAGTTACTCTAAAATTAAAAATATGCTAATATGCTGTAGTCAGTCAGTACTGGAGGGGGGGTGGGGAGAAAGAAAACAAAACCAAACTCATCCAAAAACAACAAAATGCCCCCCCCCCCCCAAAAAAAAAAGAAATACAATAAAAACCCAAGCCATTCCCATTGCTTTCTGTAAGTTTCCAAATTGTCTGCTTTCCCAGGGATCAAGCCTACAAAGAATCAACAACTAAAAACAGAACCAAAACAGAAAAATATCCATTGTAAGGTGCAGTGATCGGAAAGATCAACACAATGGAAAAGGCATTACAAAAGAGGAGGAAGGACTTGCACGATAGCAAGGTGCTACAAAGGAAGGGCAGCAGATCGCTCACCCGTATCAGAAGATTCTGGGTTCACAGGGGAAAAACTCCACTGAGAAAGGCTCTCCAGAAAGAATACGTGCCTCAGTGGAAGTCAGCCCTTGAATGAGGCTTAAGAGAGGTGGAGCCAGGCTCCACCCCTTCCAGTCACACAGTGAATTGCTTCCAGGGCTGAGAAGGTCTTTTCTCCAGGTGCTCAATCAGTGGTTCAGGCCCTGACTCAACAGTTCCCGTACATAAGGTAAGTAACATCATCTGCTGTCCAGTTTGAAATAGTATGAAACAAAATTCAACTATGATGGTGATAAAAGAACACCAATGTTTCTGATGACTGGACACAGCTGCAGATCCCTGAGATGTTCTCACTTTTTCAGAAATATTTTTACATCCTGTCTCAGATACAGATTATATCTATCACCAGAACAGCATGACATTGCCAAGATGACCATGACTTCATAAAATGGCTTTCACCATATCTTGATTTTCACCATCTTCACTTTGTCTCCCTGAACTTTTTGTGCCTTAATCAGTTGCCATATTACTATGTTTAAGATAAACAAGTGGTCAAGAAAATGTTGACATTTTATTTCAGAATTTGCAATTGTACACAGTTCCTTTTAAAAAAAAAAAAAAAATCATCTGCACCACCTTCACTAGGGTGGAGTCTGGGAAACTCCAGAAAGAGGGATTTCTTTATAAGGATTAAATCTGAGAGAGCTGAGGATATTCTGCCTGGAAAAGGCTCCAGGGAGACCTGAGAGCAGACTTTCAGTATTTAAACAGGGTCAATGAGAAGGAAGGGGACAGACTCTTTAGCAGGGTCTATTGTGATAGCAGAAGGGGAAATGGCTTCAAACTAAGAGGGGGAGATTTAGATTGGATATAAGGAAGAATTTTTTTTTTTTTTTATTTAAAGGGTGATGAGGCACTGGAACACGTTGCCCAGAGATTTGGTAGACGTCCTGTCCCTGGAGACATTCAAGGTCTGTAGATGTCCCTGTTCATTGTAGGGGAGTTGGACTAGATGACCTTTAAGAGTCCCTTCCAACTCAAAAGATTCTGTGGTTATATTAATATAAAATATGCCAAAACCTATATGCTATGTCCCCAGATTACACGTAAGTTATCAGATGAGACAAATTTATCCTCATTTTTATCTCCTCTCATTTTCCACAGTCCACAGATTTGCATATTATTGTGTGACATTAGAGAAGTTTTCATGGAATCATAAAATGACTTGGGTTGGAAGAAACCTTAAATATAATCTAGTTCTAACCCCCCCTGCAATGGGCAGTGTTGCTGCCCTCTAGGTCAGACTGCCCAGGGCCCCATCCAACTTAATAGTATGCTTCTCAAACGGTATACATTCCACAATATGTTACACTATAATTTGTGATTTAACTAACAGATCCTCTATTTTAACATACAAGAAATGAATACATACATTCATTTCAATCTGCAGATAGTTTAGGGGAGGAAATTAAAATGTAACACGAACTGATTTATACAGTGTTCCTACTGAAATATAATAAAGATTGTGAGAAGTTGATTGTCTTTGGCACCAAACCAAAACAAGTTCTGTACAAAGTGGCTAATAATCAACATTATTTATAATAGTAATAAACAGAGTTTAAATACCAGTTAAGTTCCTTGTTCCATATAACACCTAAAATGTCCAATATTATGGTTAGTATCCTACCCCAATAGTGATAAGCTCAGTCATTAGAGAAGTTTTTTCAAGTTGATGTGAACACTGAAAGACTTTTTATAAACAAAAAAAAAAAAAAATCAATTAGCCTTAAGTGTTATGTCACTCTCAAGAAAGTTAAAATCTTTATGCTTGTTCTGTTGAATGAATTCAGAGACTACAAGACTGACTGAGGCACTCATTCTTCTGTGGCTTTCCAATATGGCTGTTTATTCCTTAGAAAAAAACAGTTTGGTCAGTCTAATGCATATCCCAGTGCAAATTCCAGGAGCAAATCCTCCTGGAATCTGATTCTAAGTAAAATAAGGGCAAGAAGGGGAACAGCCACCATAGAATCACTAAGTTTTGTCTGAACAACTTGCCTGAATTCCATGATGAAAGGACTGGCTGTTGTTGGGAGGTCAACTATTAATCTAAAATAAGAGGACAAAAAATGAGAATGGATAATAGAGAATGCATGTATGGAAGGAACAAGTCAGAAGAATTGCCTACAGTTCAGCTTGTTCAAGGCTTTAAGTTGTAAGGTCTTGGTCTCTTTTATTATAGCCACATAAAACTCATAATTCACACAGGAACTTATCCTGATTCTTTTTTCTCAGGCTAATTTTTTAAAAAACACTGAAGCAAGACAGATCACCATTTCTGAGAACATGATTAAAGCAATAACTAAAAAAAGAACAATAACATTTTCGCTAATATTTTGTTGAGAAGCTCCAGTATTCCCTTAACTGTGAAAATTGATGATGTCTTAACAGCAGTCTTTTTTGTTTCTACTTTTTGACACTATGGATTGGGATTCAGCTACAAACTGTAGACATTCAAGCCAACATGCTTGCTTAAATGTAACATTTTAAACAAGCAGTTTAAACACCAGCAAATGTTGCATAATCTGCCTGACTTGTAGGTGATTCAGATGGACATGGTCATCACTAGGTCATCCTATCTGCTAGCCCCAGGTGGACACCTTGAATAATCCAGAATGTCTCAAATGATAGTAGACACCAAGATGAAGGTAAATGAACTATGTTTCTCTTTAACCATAACTGGAATGTATACACAAAACTCATTCAGAGACACTGTAATTTTGCACCTAAATTTAGTTACTGTTTATGGTCTTCTCTAGTACTACTGAACTATCCAGATACGTGTCCTCACCTACTGATAATTGAGAACTGGAGTGACACTGAAAATAAATTGAATAATCATGGAGGTTATGCTCTTATAACACCTCTGACTGGCACAAATATAAAATGATAGCAGAGGCAATTGCCTTAATAATCTGGAGAAGAGTGAGAAATACCATTTGCAATAGAGAATAAGGGAAGCAGGTTTATAGAAACAAGGGACCAGTTTAGCCAATGCAGTATAGGTAGAAGTATCTCTAATCACTAATGTATATTTCCTTAAAGAAATTGCACTTGAACTTCAAAGGTCCTTAGTATTTTTACATTTTGGATTCCTTAGGTTGCCTTGTCCATTGCAGCTGGTACACAGATTATTACTATTTATTACCCCACTACCTGAAGCTGCAGCAGTTTGTTGCGCTAATTGGAAAAAGAGTGATGATGACCCTAATTCATTATCAACACAATTATAGCTGATCACATTGCAGATTGTCTCTTATAAGAAGTTAGAAACCTGCAAAATTCTGTTGATCTGAAGTACAAACACCCTTTTGTGAGCTGAATGGCATGGTTAATTATTCAAACACTTAGAAGTTTGTCAGAAATATTGCCCATACATATGCAACTTTATAGCCTCTTTGACACATTCATCATAATTTTTTAGTTACAACTCATTATATTTCTTCCCCAAAGCTTCTAGTCACATTTATTGTTATTCAAGGTTTGTTTGTTTTCCTCAGCTTTTGACCCCATGCCTTATTTAGCACGTATTACTAAAACCTTGTTTTGAAAGGAAAATTATATTTTTAATTACTGTTTCCATGGTGTTTTTGTTATAATAAATTAATGTTTCATTAACACAAATACCTGAGATTAAAGAGATTTTATTACAACCATTTTTCAGTTTGAGAATTGAGCACAGTTAAGATGTCTACTAATTTTGGGTATGCAGTTCTGATCATTACTTTTCTTCTTCATATGCTAATTTTAGCATTGTCCTAGTCCAGAGTAATCTTCTGCCTTTACAATTGAAAACACAACAGTTCTGTAAATCTAACCTTATGATTTTTCACTGTGCATCCAGAAAGTAAGAAACATAGTTACAAAGCCATTTTATGGAGTAGATGAAAGGCTTATTCCTAAAAACTAGGTGTAGGTTCCAGGAATTTCTCTCCCTTCCAAATCTTACCGTGCTTTGCAGTTAATCTCTCTCTTTCCCCCAGGAAATAACTATGCTATCACCTCTTACTTTTCCCTCTCACTGCTTTCTGCTCTGCAGGCTATCGTTTTCTTCAGAGATGTTCTAACTGACAGATGCTTGAACAATCACACTCGACAAGTATATTCTGCTGTTTCGATTTAAGAATGGGAAAAGGACATATGTTTCCAAAATCTCTACTCTTTTTTTCTGCTTTTACCGTGGCTTCATTAATAATGGTACCATTCTATTTCATATTCATCAGTCTTGTCATGTCTTAAAAACAAACAAATGAATATGGTATCCTATAGACAGCATTTTTTTTTCAATGCTGGCTGAAAGAATAAGGCAATAGAGTTAAAAATTTCTGTTAAAAATTTATTTATTTAAAAATATTTATAGAATATTATCATTCTGTATATTCCCATTCATGGGTGCAGACCACTGTAATTCTAGCATTTTCTAATGTTAAGTACACCACGTTCTAATTCTAAGTAAAAATTTAGTAATGTCTCCCACTACACTTTTTAAAAGAATGCTTGTATATTTACACGTAAGTCACATATATAAAGATACATACACAACAAAATTCATATTTATATATTTATATTGACTAGCTGTGACCATAAACAAATCTCTCTGAATTTATATTTCATAAAATATTTAGTATTGTCATTTCCATTGGTTAATAGCTTGTCTTTTTAAGGAGTATTGCTTGTCCTATGAAGCAGTGAAACTGCTTCTGACAAGTTCTTCACAGTAACAGGCAAAGTATTGCTGGGAACACCAATAATTATCTACAGGAAAAAGAGTTGACTCACCCAGCTGGTGATGAGGATTGGTGAAACAATCCTTCAAATGAAGTAGCATTCATCAAAGAGATTCTCCACTTAGAGACTAACCCTTAAATGAGCCAGGGTGGGGGTGGATCCTGGATCACTGGGAAACACAGGTAAACTGTTTGCACCTGTGCTTCCTGGGTCAGCCACCCCCTTCACCAGTTGCTCAATCATCAGTTCAGGCCATGACCTAATAGTTTCCCTACAAATTTTAATACATAAATTAGTGAATGGATGCAACGACAAAGAAAGGCAAAACACTGACTGGTATAAACAGGCAATTGTGTCAAAAAAATACTCAAACTTCCTACTCGTATCAAGTACTTGTATCCTTGATAAATTAGAACTAACTAAACCGATTGACACCCTACTACCTGCTAACTCTTACCTGAATGTATACGTTATTTTCTTCTTCCTCCACATTCCTGTGATTCTTCTTCATATATAAATATTTTGATTTGTTGGACTTCTGAAATTACACAGGCCTGGCAGATTTGAACTTCTGTATTTTCTATATGCAGATCCTTCATTTTTCTCCATAACTATCTATCTATTCAACTTGCCAGTGCCCCAGCCGCTGATGGGTGAGATGGAGCCCAAGCAGAGAGCCTTCTACTCCAGGTGCCATGGGAAATCTCTCACAACCTGCTAATTTGATTGCTGATCAATAGATGTAATTCTTACGGAATGTCAGAACAAACAGAGCAGAGCTTGAATAAAAGGCAAAGAGGAAAAAGCAGTAACTAACATTAAGATATGTCAAAGGCTGAAGAGGCAGAGATTTGATCATTAAATATTTCCTTTCTGTATCCTCCAAACTCACATAAATAACATCTACAGTGTTCAGGTCTGACAGAAATCAGAACCGTGATGAACTGTGTGATTCCAAGTGTGTTTAATTGCTGATATTTACTGAGTAAGGTAGTATGCAGGGGTGAAAAATCTGCTAAACCAAGCAAGCTGAAGGAGAAAGAGGCTAAACAAGAACATGTAAATCCAAGTTACTCAAAGTAAAAGAGTGCACTGCTTGAAATTGGCATAGATGTATGCAACCAACACATGTCCCTTGAGCATTCTGGTGGTCAGACTGCCTTGAGGGGTCCCAAGTGTATGGAAATTAGTTTGACAGGAAAAAGGCTTGCTGTCATGCCTGCAGATCAGTACATGACTAATAATAAGAGTAATAATAAAAGATCATCTGCAGGCATAGGAAGTCTGTTAATCATCAAATTGAGAAAAAGTTCTAGATGTATTGCATATTTTAAGTTATTCTATATTTTGAGATAATGATAATAGATGAGTGGTCAACTTATTGCGTTTCCCATATTATCCACTGAAATTTAGCATATTTTAAAAACCAATCCCAAATATGTCATGCTATTTCCTCCAGTGGCTGCTAATTATTACATTATAAATCCTAGATGCTATCAGTACTCAAATCACAGAAATCAAGGGCTTTCTTCACAGTAGACAAAGTGTATTTCACAGGTTAAAAACTCATTAAAAATCCCCAGTACACCTGTGTTTCTTAAATGTCAACTTGAAAAACAGGCTAGTGTCAGTTTGCTGAATTTGGATCATGCAGTCAGGGCTATAGCTGCTAAACACTAAATTCAGTGTTCCCAGCTGATAATGAGAATATTTCAAATAACAGTATGATGCATGCAAGCCTAGCTGGAGAACTAGCGACTTTTGATAAAAGATGGTTAGAGAGCGACAGCATCCTGGACCACTATTGTGAAAGCATTTGTAAGTGAAAGAAAACTTTGAAGCCTATGAAAGCTAGTAAAGATATATTTTTGAACAGATGTAATATAATGAGACAGACAGGAATCAGAGGGAATTTGAGACACTGTATTAACTGTGCCTCAACATAATAATATTTTAAAGGTGGAAAAATAAAACTTAAGAAACACCAAGCACCAGATTCTCAAAAACAGATTGGAAATCATAGCGTTCAGAGGATCTTTTTCACATTTAATAGACAGAACTGGTGTTTTGAGTGGACACTGAAAGATATTTCCTGGGAAGGTAAAAAGTTAGTGCACGTGAAATGAACAAAACGCTGTTTGAAGCACAGTACCACATCTGAGACAATCTTCTGATGTCCGGAACCAGACCACAGATAGGCAAGAACAATCAATTAGAATGAAACAGGATCTTAGTAGCTGCAGTAGAATAATTCTCTGTATTCATAACTTAAAAATCAGAAAATCTGGCACGCTTGCCTAGGAGATGGATTTTGTTATATCTCAATGTCAGAAATAGAAAAACAAGGCTGAGTGTTCACCCTCCTAATTTCTCGCAGAGGTGCATGTCCCTGTGGATCTTGGAATTCAGCTTAGTATATTATGACACGGGTCTCTGCAGTAGATAAAGCTAACCTCAAGATCAGGTCAGTTTCATGTCATCTTTATCTGAAGTTGCTGGATTCAGCAACTCAGTGATATGTGATATATAGAAATTCAGACCAAATAGTCTAACAGTGTCTTCTGCCTTAAATGATCGGACAGTTAGTTAGCTGTAATTCAGGTATCTCCAGATTAGGCATTTAAATCACAGCTAGTCATTCTAGGCTCCCTGTACAGTCCATGAAGGGAAATTAATGTCATGGTAAGAAAGGTATCTAAGAAGAGTAAGATGAATTACTACTCTCTGCCTTGCTTATCTCTTCAGACTATAAAAGGAGCCGAGGGAACTGGCTTAGACTTACACATCTATGCCTTAGATGTGTCAAGGTTGAGAAGATTAATCTCTTTTATATTTTTTTCCTAAGTTTGTGTTTAAAAAACATAAGGAAGTGTTTCCATGTTTGCTACTGAATCATATATTTCCTTAAAAACATTAAAATTAAGTGAAAAGATGATTCGTGTTTCCTGTTCTTCCTAAATACTCTATTTTTCTTTTTCTTTCTTTCCATCACTGCAATATATGTAAACTGAGAGTACTGTCACACATAAATACGTCAAATGCATAAACTACAACTTTGAAAAACGTAAAAATACAGTATATGGAATGCGAAAAAAAAAAAGAGAGAAAACTTCTTTGACAGATGTCTCTCATTGAGCCTAGAGCATTTCATGGGAACGTTGAAACTTTTCTGTTTCGGAAACTTCCTATAAAGGAAAATTCCACATACCTCCACAGTTTTTAGATTATTCATTTTTTTCTTTTTTTTTTAAGATTGTTTTAAATTACCTGTAAATTATTCTTCATATATGCTTGACATTATTTTATCAGCTCATACAGAGATGGATTTATCTAGGATGTATTTCATCCAGCAAAAACACCAAAAAAAGCTGCAAATGCATATATGCTACACGTTAGCAAAGAAGATGCTTCTGGCTACATTCGAAATTAAATATAAGCTAAATAATAAATCAAATAATTCCAAGGAAGAAAGAAGATTGTGATGACAATGGCTTGACTGCACAAAATTCTCTTTGCTCACTGATGTTGATTGTCTGTCAGTCAAGAGGCTCCGTTGTTCAATAGGTAAGTTCAGTATAGGTTTCTGTTTGCTGCATTGTGTCCTGTGTTATTACACAGTTCTATTATGAGACACCATTGGAAGGTCTAACTACAAGTATTTTTTGCTTTTTGATAAAGATGTTGCAGGCCTTCTTCCTGTTTCTATGATAAATAAAAAGTTCTTCCTTTTACAAGAGATGATCATTACTGGACACAGGTTACGTTAGAATAAGAATAGCAATAAGTATGTCATTACTGCAAATGAGCGTGTAACAGTGTGCTATCGAATAACTGGATAAATAACCCAAAGTAAGATTTAACTAAGATTTAACTTTTTACTTTCAGAAGTGTTGTGGGTAATGAATACAAAGGAGGGATCTGCTGAAGCAAAAAAATGGGCACATACGATTCTTTAATTCTAGCCAGACCGTAGACAATTTTTCTATGGTAACCAACTGGTAAGCAACATTAATAGTTCTAACAGATGGAGGATTATTGACTTGTCAAAAATAGGGACCCTAAAATAAAGTTAGGTTCATAATGAAAGCTGATAAAAAGAAAATTATTTTTAAATAAGTAAATCAAGTTTCCTATTATTTTCAAGCTTATAACTACTATTTTAAATATTAGATCATCCTTGCTATAATATTAAATTGTGTAAATAGAATCTAGTCTGAAGACCAGAAATCTGTGCTTGTTTTTTAAAAAAAATCTTACCCCATTACAGACCACCCTGAACTTAGGTTTTCTGCATCTGCAGTCCCAGCCAAGTAAAGCTGCATCCCTCTTATTCACTAATCCCTAACTAAGAGGCAAACTTACAGGCTGTTACCATATCAACTTGAATAACTCAGTATTCATGCACACAGATCATTTACTTTAATAACATTAATGGCCTATGTTGAAAATATGATGAAAAGCAACTTCTTGGAAATTGAACAAAATTAGTTATGTGCAGAATGAATACTCCAATGTTTTGGTGCAATGTGTGATCATACATTTGTTTGTTTCTTTATCCAAGGAATTATCAGTACATGCCAAAAATGAAACGTATTGGATATGTTCTAAAATGTTAAATAATATGCAACTTTTTGAGCTAATTTGTACTACAAAAAGTGGAAATACAACATAAAAATAAATACTAATAAAATACTAATAAAACACATCACAGTTGTAGAAGTCTTTTGATCCTCTATATTAATAATAATATTTAATAATTCAGTTTACATATATTAAAGACTTAGAATTATTTTTTTTCATGGCTGCAGTCCACACACTACTTTAATATTTTTACTCTACAAATAAAACACTGTGTTTTTTCTGATTACTACACAGAACTTGCAGGAGGTAAAAGTCAGTACTTCAGTGTTCATGGTTTTATTTCACAGGACTTAGTACACGTGGATGACTGTCAGACTTTACGGCATTTTATTACATCAGAACAAGAGGAGATAAAGAGAGATTCTGAAATGTAAATTTGACAACTTGTTGGAAATTAGTAATACTGCTTTGATTTTTCAAAGTATGTGTCTTGTTGCAAATGTAAAACCTTCAAGAAAATTTGAAAAACACTAAAGAGAATGCTGTATGCTTCTGACACTTGAGTTCTCCCCAGCCTAGTCTAAAGATACCATTCTACGCCTTATTGTTGTCTGTTTAAATCTTTCATAAAACACTAACTTGCAGTGTCAAGGCCACTGGCTAACATCCATTTTGACACTGATGAAATTACCTGGAGTGATGCAGAGTCTCCCGAGGCACACTCTGTCAGAAGTAATGAAATATGAAGGGACCAAAAAAAAAGAACCTGGCTCTGCATAACAGAGCTGAAGAAGAAAAAATGTTAAAAAAAGAAAAAAAGAAAAAAAAAGAAAAAAAGAAGAAAACCATTAGAAAAGTATGGGTGAAAAACATATTTTTTCTCCAAAATAATCTTTAAACTCCACAGAAGCAAGAGAGATTTGCCAACAGTCATGATCTGGAATGCTATGCAAATAGTGTTTTGGAATTATGGTCATGTTATAATATCATAGAGGGGCAGAGCAATAGATGATGAATAATTCTTGCTGACTAAAAGAAAGCAAAGAATACCAGTTATGATCACTTCCTCTTATCAATACCCGAGTAAATACATTTGTTTTTCTCATATCTCTCCACCAAATCTCTACCCTTAAAATGAAGTTGAGTAAGTCGACAATCACTACACTTGCAGAAATGATAGATAGTTGATTTTTCTAATTTCATTAGACAGAAACATGTAATTGCAGACAAATCAGACACTTCACTGAAGTAAATGGGCTTCCAGTAACTCTAGAGGACTTTTGATCCAGCGATGTGAACTGGCCTTCTCAGAAGTCCTGAAGCTGCAGTCTCAGGAGGGCTTCAGTTAGTAAGGAACCTGAGGGACTTATCAAGATAGCAAAGCTGCATGCATATAAAACAAGCTGCAGACATCAACCGGTGCACTTTTACTGTCATAATCCCAACACAATGGACTCTCTATTGCAATAAAGGAATCTATTTTTTGATGTAGTTCATCAGGCACGGATGCAACATTAAACACACTCTTGTGCCAAAATACACAAGGAGAAAGGGAGGTGTTATGCCAGTATAATTAGCAAAGATTTCCTGGGAAAAGAATGACCATATTGGTGCTGTTGACTTGGAATTCAACTGCTGAAAATTCTGCTTGTTCATCACAGATATGTGTAAGAATGCAGTGAACAAACTCAAACAAGCAAGATACTTTTTGTGCAGTCCTGCCTTTTGCCTAGCCATTTATCTATATCCTTTTAAGGGTTATTACCATTATCACTTCAAATGTCTAAAACGGGACTTTATCACCACTGAAATCACTGAAAGAAATTTTGAGGCTGAAATATTCTGACTTAGCTACTGTTCAAGCACTTCACTATATCCTCCTGGCATGCTTCTTGCAGCTAGCAGGGAAAAAAAATGGTTTATTTTTGAAAATTTCATTGTCTCTTTTGCTACATCCTTACTAATAGTATGTTTGTCATTTTGCAGTATTAATCTTGATCATTTTAGAGATCAAATGAGTTTGCTTTTTTTCTTTTTTTTTTTTTTCCGTTTATTAATAAACTACTACTCATGCTTTCGGAACTAATGTACTCACTGATACACTTAAATTCTTTACAAATCATAGCCAATGACAGCAAGTGTGAAGCAGAGCAAGGCAACAGATGCCCATGTAGGGTAATATAGTGTAATTTTGAAACCTATTATGCACAATGAGACTTCTGTTTCACTCTGTTCGCTTATAATCCTTCCAGAAAAAAAAAAATTATTTATCACTTAAAAAAGAAGAACTAATCAACAGTATTCAGAATGGCTGATATAACAGCATTAAAAAACAAACATTTGTCTTTAGTTCCAGATGGAAATATTATTCCTAGCTTGAAGAATATGAATTAGGATTGAAAAATACAGTCAAAGTAAACAAGAAGAAGAAATCATGAACCGTATTTTTATTCTTAAGAACTACACATTTTGGATACTACCAGTGTATCATTAATTTCAAATTTTGTAGCTATCAGATAAACACCCTTACCGTCCTCAAATTTGTTTTTAGTACCATGTACAGTAATTCTAGATAGAAAAGTGAAGATACATTTCTGGAGCCTCTACATCTATTGGGATTTATGAATACAGGTATTACATTACTGTTGCCTCAAAAATTCTACTTATTCCGGTGATTAATCAAAGTACCCACTAATTTCCAGTACTATTCACACACATGAAAATAAAAAATCCAGATCTGGTGGCATCATTATCATGGATCTAGCTGTACAGTAGAATATTTCTTTTCCACTTAATTTTTTTTTTTGAAGTATTTCACAAAAAACACAGGGAGCAACTCATTTTTCTATGTAAGTGAAATCAAGTGTAAGAAAATTGAGAATATTAAAGAAGAATTATACAGTGTTAATATATACATATTTTTAAAGAAACCTTGGTAAATTAATGATAAACAAACTTGTATGTTTCAGAGAGGAATGATTATCTAAGATGCCTTAATTTCAAGGTGTTCCAGGTTAAGTATTCACCATGAGATCATTCATCACCATTAGTAGGATATTTGAAAGTTTTTTTTTAACTGAATGACTATTCAAATGTCTGTTAGTATCTCTTGGAGAATTATTCATGTACAGGAGAGGCAAAACACTCAGATAAACAAAAGTAAAAGATGCATAGAGTTAGGTTCTCAAACAAAAAAGAATTAGACATAAAGAGAATGCTACCCTAATAACCAAAAGAGGACCTCCGCTCAATACTCCTCCGGCAAAACAGGACACATCTTAGAACAGATGTGAATTATTCGTGAAGTATATTTATCCTTGTTAGACTACTGACCCCTGCCTCCCCAAGAAAGACCTTGCAGCCTTGCTTAACCGAGCATTGTCAGTGTTACATACCATTCTACTCTGAAATCTATTGAAAAAAAAATCATTATACTGTTGCAATCTATACAAAAAGTGAAGATCATACATTGGAAGAGAATTTCTTGGCACGGTGCTTTTAAAGAATCTTCTAACTTCACCTAACACGTTCAGAGGGAGATTCCCCTAAAAGTAACATGCATCAGTAATATGAGACCACTGCAGAGTAAAAAGAGTAAGGCTTTTTAATTTATATCCTAAGCTGCCACAGTTAATTGTTTGGACAACTGAGTCATCAAAAGCTGCATGCCCTACATACGTTCACCTCAGGCTGTAACACATTTCAGACACTGCACAAAATATCCTTATAAAAGCCATACAGTTTAAACCAAATAAACATTGCATTTCAAAATGGGCAGACAATCAGCAGAGGACAGAAACATCCAGTTGTTGGAGGAAACTATTTTTCACAGAACAGTCTATCACTCTCTTTCTTGAGCCTCAAGTGAGACCTATAAAATACCTTCAACAGATGAGCATGGAAACTAAATCCCATTATTATACTGGACAGTAAAAGTTATGGACTGAATAAAGATATTGCACATTCCATTTTTTTCCCTGTGACACCCTGACAACTACCTCTGAACATAGCATAGGCCTTCACTTCTGCTTTATTAATATCTCCTTCTTTCACCAATTGCCAACCCCTCTTTCCTCTTAAACTGCTTTACTGATTAACAGAATGAAACTAAACATAACTGTTTATAACTGATAGCTAACTTTTCACCTTTCAATTTTTAGTTTCCACATAAAACAATTTGTTTTACTGCCCAGTTTCCCTTCAGCTCAGTCTGTCAATCTATTAAAAGACCCTAACATTTTTTCTGATTTATAAAGTGTGATGACTTACGGACGGTTACGTGGCCCCACAGAACATGGCTGGATTGACTTAATAATATATAGTACAACTCCACAGTTAACTCTGTTCAATGTTACTAGTAAATGGGAATTAAAAATACGACATGCAGCACAATGCAGAAAGTACAGAACTGTAATTTTCAGTGTTTTGATGTACTCAAAATGATCACCTTCGCAAAATATGTAAGCATTATGCCAACTATGCTTGGCAACTTGGATTCAGGTGCAAACACAGAAAAATATTTGAAATGTTTCCACTTTATTATTTTTGATTGAGGACCTCAATTTGAAAACACATACAAAAATCACTGAAAGTTGTGGATACTTGGCAACTCTGAAAATCAAGTCTTTATTTATTGCAGTTGGTAGTCAATATTAGAAACTCTTAACTGTGTTTTGAAAGTGACATATGAGAACAAATAAAATGCCTGAATTCCCATTATAAAAAAAATTGGAAAAAAAAGATGTATCACCAGCTGTCTCCAAACAAAGGCAGACACAAAGTAATAACTTTCTCTCTGCAACACCTGTATTCAATTTCTAAGGTACATCTGTCATTTTATTTTAACAAATTCAAACAAGATCAGTTCACAGCCATCTGTGTCTCTCTACCTTGCAAAGAATTCAGGGTGCATCTCTTTAAAAAAACCTCAGCTGTCCGTCATATGTTGTGCTCTCTAGACCCTTTACCAGTTTCTTAAAGTTTTTTTTTTTCCTTAAATTCTGTGAGAAGTAAGTATAAATAAAATTCTACTTTGATCCAAGTCCTTCACACATGGCATCAACTCATATCACCCAGAATAGCAGCAGTTTAGAAATACAATAATGTATGACATTAGAAGCAGAATTTTTGATGCAGAAATTATGACCAAGGGAGAGACAGCACATTAATTCAGTACTAAACAGAGCCAATTTAAAGGAGAGAAAGCAAAAAAATCAAACCAAACAACTAACTAACAAAATAATAATGATAATAAAGAAAATGACAATCAGATCAGAGCCAAATACTGTAAATTTATTTTAGTCCCACGGTAGGCAAATAAAGCGTATTTTTTGTCACTTGTAGAAACAAAATTTTACTATTAGTAATAGAAGACATGAGTTTTAGTTTAATTATAAAAAATATACTTCTGTCTAAAGATTAAAATACATTTTTTAACCCAAGTGGTTTTTTGTTCAAATCCATTTTTTATTAATGTCAAGTAGAATCTCAAATAACCTACATACAGGCAGCCACAAATAACTGTATCTTATTTATATAATGAAGGAATTTGCAATTAAAAGCAAGCTTTTCCACCAAGGTAAATGCTGAGTGTCAGAAACCGAAGGACAGACCGTAATAAGGATAAAGAAATCAAACTGTTCCTACAGAGTCAGTCCAGAAGAACATGGCAGACTCAAATAAATGAAACCTACAGAAGGAAAGAATTATGGAAAGCACTTAGCAAATCAATCAAGGCCAACAAATATGGCAAAGGTAAGAGAATCTGCCAAGAATCTAAGGTATGTAGTGCTAGGTTAATTGCAGTGAAATAGTCAGAAATTTGAAATGATGAATAATAAACAGGTTATAAAAGCATTCCAGAAGCAATACGTAATGAAACTACTCTTCTAAATAGCAGTGTGGATTAGTGATAGGACAGGTCTTTCTGGCTTACTGGGCAGACAGTGATCAAGAACTTCACAAAGCATAAGAGGAAAGACTGACCAGACTTAGAATTACTGGCCAGAGATTTGACTAGACTAACTGGATTTCTTTATGGTAGCAAATATTTTGTGAATTAAAAGATGTACAACTCTGAACAATAGTAAAGCAATGTCCTTATATGGTAATCAATTTTCTACATATTACTGTGTTTTTGTATTGTCTCTGTTCATAAAGACTCTAACTGTACTTCACCTGATAAAGCCAAATACAACTCCTTGCCATTTTTTTTTTTTTTTTTTTACTCTTTGTAACTAGCAGTAGGGAGTTATTTGTTGTTAGCTGACACCTTACTACTGATTGTGCTACTATAAAGGCTGTGCTTTACACCTAGTGAAAAATAAATAATTATTCCCTCTTCTCTGTTAAACTTAGTAGTATCCATACCCTTAATTTCAATACCTCGTAAGAGAGTCATAGCTAATTTTCCATATGTTCCCAGAGGACATTCAAGATTTTGCTTAAGTAATTTGATGGAAAATGCTACAGGCATTCAAGAGCATTCAACACTTCAGTTGGTGGGAAAATATGTAATTAGGTGTCCTTCCACTCCTCTCCTTGAGGTGAGACATAACCTCATTAAGTATTCTAGATTATCACTCAACTTTTATAATACTATCATTTCTGTAATGAATTGCAGTTTCTTTCCTTTGGGGAATCTTTGTGTTTCAATTTGACTGTTTCCAGATCACATGAACTCTTATGTTAAACAGCTATGTGTATCGTACATACATGAAATTGTATGATTATTTTTTTTCATTGTGAAAATCTCCACTAAATTTTACTTAGTGGATGGCTGACTTAGATAATTTTTTGGAAGGATAATACTTTAAAAATCATATTTATTATTTTTAATGTGCAGATATATAAGAATGATTTTTTTCCTGTTTCCAAAAGCTCTGATCATACACTTAGAAATTACTTGCCATTGTATTTCAGTGCAGAGATACTTTAAGGTTTTGAAGCTCTTGAGATGTTATCACTTCACTGATATAAATACTAAGCATTTCAAACAGTTGCCTAACCTCAAGTGTCTAGGGCTCTTCAGCATACTCTGTTCTATCTGAGACACTGGCACGATGCTGGTTGACATGATGCAAGAACTATCAAGAGATTCTGGGCTCACAGATAAAGGACAGGCAGAATATCACAGACCTATCAAACAGCACAGACAATTGTATTAGGGGAAAAAAACAATAACAACAACAACAAAAAACAGATGCGAAGGATGAGATTTAAATCTCAGCTAAAGATACCCACATTTCTTTATGTGCTTTGGTTCTCACTGTTATCAGCGGGGATGTAAATTTTATTTAAATCATTTGCTTGAACATAAGTTATCTAGCAAGATTTGAAATTCTCTAGGATATCCTGTTGGCCCTTCAGCTGCTACTCCAGAAATTGCATGAGTGTTGTCTCATATTTGACAGCTCTGGAAAAACATTCCAGAAAGCCCACAGTGGCACAAGTAACACTGCACACATATGTGCGGGCAGTCAAGAGGTGTACTTGGTCAGCACTGTCAAGGCATCCCTGAAATCTAAACCCTGATTGTAGTTTGATTACCTAAACAGAGCGTTTACTGCCTTATGAGATGTCAAGCACTGACATTTAAATTGACTCCAATAAACATGTTGTTAGTCTCCATTGTCTGTACTGAGTAAACCACTCGAGTTGGATAGGAATTTAGACACTTGGCTAGCTTGTAAGCACCTTTATGGTATATACCTATATTTTGGCACCTTAATTTGAAATTGAGTTCTATCTAACCCATACTGTTGCCTAAATATAATTATTTAGTTACTTTCAAGATGCTCTACAGTACCATTCACCCTCTTGAACAGCATTAAGCACCTATATTTAAGCAATCAGATCTTCCTCCAAAAGTGTAAAATAACTTTTGTATCAATTCAGGTGCCTAAATAAAAAATATTAAGTGCAATTTGGGATGTATGGGATATATCACAGCCTGAGGTTTTCTGAAGTGATAGGTGGAGGTCATAAGCAGTATCCTATGGCATTTCAAATGGCTGACTACATATTGGCACTTTATTTAAACCTTTAATTTCAGCATGATCTCAGATATTATCATTTAAAAAAACACTCAAAATCATGCACGGCTAAGTTTTGAGAAGCAAAAGCTTCAAAAATAAAAACAGAAAGTTCATACAAAAGATCAGCAAAGAAATTAGTTTCTTCTCTGTCTTGCACTTTCGAACAAAACTACTTTAAGAATACAAAGTTGGCTTACTAAAATGCAAGAAACAGAGCCTCAAAGTCCTGTTTATTATAAATTTATTGATTTGCAATCACTAATTATCCATTCTGACCAGACTGTTAAGATTTCACTGCTCTCTTCAAGCACAACCCCACCTATCTCTTACCTTGCAGTACTTTACACAGATGTATTTTTTTCCAGATACTCTATAATGTCTTCTTCCAGAGAACATGTGTTAATTAATTTTGTTGAGCAATCAGTCTGAGCTGTAGTGATATACCTAGTGGGCAAGGAAACCATTTAAAGTTCCGTGAAAGAATGCCTAAGTACTACTTTTGAACTGCTTCAAAGAATTAAAGCAATACAGCACAGATAGTAATGAAGATTTCTGCTAGTAATGACAGTGAATATTTTTTTTAGGGAAAGAAAAAAGATCACCTAAAACCAACTTGCGATAAAGTTTTCGATACACTCACTTCACATCACCATAACATTTTTTTGATAGTTTCTCCCTTGCCCATGCATTTTACTGGCTCCAGCATTATAACCTTCTAAGTAAAAGGGTCTGCATAATGGACATTTCTTGATTTCTTATCTTATTTCACCCCATTTTAAAGACAAATCACCCAACCAAGTGTGTCAAATGTAGCAGAAGCACTAGCTCCCTCCATTCCCAGAGGCTTCAAGAACTCTCTCAATTTCATGCTTCCTTGCACAACTTTATTTACACTAAAACCATTCTGCTGTGTACTTCAGAGCAAATACTTGGTCTTGATCTCCCAGCAAATCTTGGCTATATTATCTGAATACTCTGTGAAGCCTTGAGTCTTTACTATAGACTGTGGCTGACATATCAGGTGAAATACAAGTGAACTGCCTAATGGAAGTTAATGTCCCATCAAAATGGGGTCAACAGGATACAATCAAACATGTGTATATCATGAGCTCATGGTGTGCAAGCTATTCTTCAAAACAGTATTTAGATTTGAAGTGGATTCTGTAACAGATATTTGTAGTGTTGCTAGTCATCTTTATGGAAGTCAAGTTGGCATCTCAGATTCTTTCAACAAGTTTTCAGATTAATAATTAATTATTTCTAAAATTTATAGAACTTGGGGTTTCTCAGCAACATTTCCATGAATAAACATAGCTAGAAATATAACCCCAAACATGACTGAAGTTGCATTTGACAAGACTACATGCACAGGCCTTTCTTAACAACAAACAAACAAAAAAAAAACATTTTTATACCGTTTGATTGTTTATGTAAATTATCAGCTCAAACTCAAGCATTTGAGATAGTACATAGAGTATCCACATAAAAAACCTTCAGGCATGTTTTTGAAGAAATAGATTTTCTTCCTGAAAGATATTCTCTAACACTCAAAGCTTTAAAAAAATTCAGTAAATACTGCTGCATACCTATCTGTTATGCAGAATGTAAAAACTCCCTTCAAAGACTTTATTTAAATATGTTAAATACTTAGACACTTTTCTAATGCAAATTGGCATGAATTGAAAGACACACTGAAAAGCGTTTTTGCTGCACGCCATTCAAAGTTAAATGTACCTATTTTGTACTTCTGTAGAAGTACATTTATTTCTTGCTTCCGTGGAACTCTTCTCACAAGAATTTAAATCACAAGATGAAAGAGAATTCTTTCATATTTATATTTTGCAATGTGACAGAAGGGACCTAGTTTGGGTTCTGACTGCTAGTTCTGACTTAGTAGCAGCTATTTCACTTAAATAAAAGGGACAAAAATCCCAGCTATATAAAAAACAGCAGTACAAAATGGAAATTGTATTACAAAATAATGCTATGGTATTTTTATTGTTATCAGTACAACAGCTTTTCCTAAGTTGCTTGACTAAATTGAAAATGCAGATGAAACTCAAATTTGGTCTGTTAAGTACTGAAAGATCATGAGATGAGTGCATAGTCCCAACTGTCTAGAGATATATTTTTCACGGTGTATAATTTAAGATCTCTTACAGGAATGCTTTTCTTCCGTTCACACTCACAGAACATTTTGGTGAACAAGCTTCTGGAGAGCTCCAGGGAGGAGACCCAACAGCCTCTGGGCAGCCTGTGCCAGTGCTCCAGCACCCGCACAGCAAAGTTTCTAGATTACACTAATTCCAGTTAGATAATAGTGCATGCTTAAAGAAAAAAACACAGGTACATTCTGAACTAGATCACTTTGTCATTGGGTAAAACAAAAATGTTTAGGCATTCTAATCCCCAACTCTAAAAGTTATCTGGTTGTATTAAAGAATCACAGAGTCATAGAATGATTTAGGTTGGAAGGGACCTTAAAGATCAAAAACCCACTGCCATGGGCAGGGACATCTTTCACTAAATCAGGTTTCACAACTCCGCATCCAACCTGGCCTCCAGGAATGTGGCATCCATAGCTTCTCTGGACAACCTGTTCCAGTGCCTCACCGCTGAGTACCAAATATCTTTCATATGTCCAGTTTAAATCTACTCTCTTCAGTATTCTACATGTACTTACTAAAACAAAGCAACTAAACAACAACAACAGCAGGAAAAGATCATAATATAATAACAAACATTATGACAACACTGCAAATGATTTCCACCACAGTAAAACCTTAAAATTCAATTCATTTCCATTTGAATCTTCATGAAGTAGAACGTCCGTTCTCAGCGATGAAAAACAGTCATCAAAGAGCTTAAGTAAGCTAGAAAAATATTTAGTTTCTTCCAGCAGATTCTGAAAGTCTTTTAATTTTGTTTAAGAAACTTATTTAACACACTTGCTTATCATAATTTCATAGCCAGTGTATTACTTGTGGGAAAACTTCTAATCTGAAAATATTTTAATATGTTTATATACAGGCAATCCACTGGCAAGTCTATAAAAAATGAACAGATAATAGCTGTTGCTACTCTTCACAGAAATCTAATCCTGTATGCCGGCATTCGGTGGAACTTTCCCAGCCTTCAGCAAAGCAAAGTCATCTCCTGTCCGAGAAAGAAAAATTCTGTATAGATATTTCATGGCTAGTTAGAGGGATGTGGGCTACGTGGAACACAATTTATGTAATAAATTTATCAAAAACAATGTTTCTAACATATTTTTCCAGAAGTTATTTGTATGCTTCAGAAATATCTCCACTTTCTTCTCGGTCATTGTTTCTCACTGTGATAAAGAATTGTGGAATCACTAAGGTTGGAAAAGACCTACAAGATCATCCAGTCCAACCATTCACCAATCATCAATATTTCCCACGAGGCCATGTCCCTCAATGCAACATCTAAATGTTTCTTGAACACCCCCAGGGATAGTGACTCCACCACTACCCTGGGCAGCTCATTCCAGAGCCTGACCACTCTTTCAGAGAAGTTTTTCCTAACATCCAATCTGAATCTCTCCTGGCGCAACTTGAGGCCATTTCCTCTAGTCCCATTGCTAGTTACATGGGAGAAGAGGCCAATTCCCACCTTGCCACAACCTCCCTTCAGGCAGTTGTAGAGAGCGATAAGGTCACCCCTGAGCCTCCTCTTCTCCAAACTAAATAATCCCAGTTCCCTCAGCCGCTCCTCATAAGGTTTGTGCTCCAGACCCCTCATCAGCTTTGTTGCCCTTCTCTGAACACACTCCAATGTCTTTCTTATAGTAAGGGGCTCAAAACTGAACACAGTCCTCAAGGTGCAGCCTATAACGTGGTTTCAAAACATTTTTGCAACTATTTCAGTAAGCACTATTACCTATGGATTCATCGATGTGTTGTAAAATTAACATTCCTAGAAATAATTAGAAAAATTTTCAAATTGGTTTAGGCTGGACAAAATTCTTGTAACTTCACTAGGACTATTTACTTATCAAGGAGCTAGCATATGGAGAAACAATTGCCCAAACTAAGCATCATTTCAAACACCTTCTGTATCCTTCCTGTCCTTCAGCTACCTCCTCAGAATAATGTAAGTCTTCTGGACATCTCATGCTCAGTTCTGTAACTCTCAGCACATGCAGACTGCTTTCTTGAGTCAAGCCCAGTTTTGTGCAGTACGTGAATGATCTTGGCTCAGTCTTACATAGAAAATTTTTGCAGGAGTGTGAGAAAGCCTGTTACCTACATCATGCATTATAAGGAATATGAACATTGGGATAGTTGAGCAATTGTTCAGCAGATCAAAGATTCAAGAAGTAAAATACTGAAACAGGAAAGTATAAAGCAAAGGAAAAAAAAAAGCAGAAGTGGAAATCTATCAATGTTGAGGATCAGCCTGTTCCCTATCTGACTGTTGAATGCTTGCCAGCTGAGATTTTCTTGATATCTCATTTCAGGATCATATAAATGCTTAATCTGTTAGCCCATTAGTCTCAGCTATTGTTGCGTCAGAGAGCAAATAACTGTTTTGCAGTTATTAAATTTGCCCATACAAGAAAATTTCATGCCTGACAGTGTGTCTAGAGCGCCCCAAGATGCCTCAAAATACTATCCTTGGCTGCCAGCTGCTATGCCAGAATGCAAAGCTCCAGTGTAGCTGAGGTTTATCTGCCAGCAGATAATCTAGGGAATCTCAAATAGCCCAGACAGACAACTGACTTCTGCCCACCCTAGCCTTAGTTATCCGTATAACACAGATAGAGAAAACACCAATTTAATGTTTCTACTCAGATTCCCTGAGGAACATCCTACTTTCTTCACTATGTTGAATTTTAGGGTACATCAAGTCCTGCATTAGGTTCCCAGGTTAGGTCATTTCTTTGTGTCCACACTAAGCATTAGCTTCAGACTGGAAAACTGTAAATAGAGGTGCCTCTACAGCAAGTGTCTAATTTTGAGTCCAATTTCAATCATCCCAACATATCTGAGTCCTCTTCTAAGAGCAGGAAGGCCTCCTGTTATATTGACTGAAGATTTGGGAAGCTGATGAGTTTCAATTTAAATGCTGAAAACCTGATGCAAAAAAAATAATGTTACTGAAATAACCTAGGATGTGTCTTGTATCATTCTGGATATCTCACATAGAATTTGACACAAAGAACCTTTGTTTGTGTGTTTAGATAACTATGTTTGGGCAAATGAATGAGCTTAGTGGATCTGGAAAGCTACCCAGTTTATCTTACCAGATAGATGAAGAGATGCCAGATTCCACTGACGATTTTGGCTAGATTGAAAGTTCAATCATTTAAACACAGGCATCCCCTGCCATTTTAAATGCATTACTCTAATCTCTAGCTTCAAAATGACAGATTAGAAGAATATAAATCTCCAAAATGTTTTATGTCATATCTTTCCATTGCAATTAGTTCACAGATTCCTATGATTGCAACATGGCTGGATCAGTGTTCCTATGAAAAAATAAAATAAAGCAGACTCATCAATGTTTCTAATAGAACTTGTGTCACGCCAGGTACTCTGGTAGAGTTATTTCAGGTATTCTGGGTGATCTCAAATTACTCTAGGCAGTGACACTTACCGAACTGATTTGTGTCTCCTTTGACTTATAATGGAAGTTCACACAGTTGGTGTTGAACAAGATGCTTTGGAACAACTAGTTTAGTTTCCTTGAAACAAGATGATAAAAGATGTTTTCTAGAAAACAAACAAAATTAAAAAAAAAAAAACCCAAACACTCTACCTTATCTCTTTGTTGTCCCAGCTGAATGCCAAACTAACATTTTACATTCCTAATATATTGCTTTTTTTTTTTTTTTTGCATGTCTTCTAGAAGAGTGTTGACACCATTTCTTTGCAAATCAGTCTCAAAAAAATTTCAAGCCTACATGTTAACTCATGGAACAAAAAACTTCTGGAAGCAGGGAGGTATATCATACATTCCATCTTTGAGCTTATAATCACAATATTAGCAAATAGAAAAAAAGGAGATACTTTCACACCCAAAAGCAAACCATGTAAAGCTTGCTTATGAAATTGGACAGTTTTTTTTTATATGCATTGTTCTGCTCTGTCACCCCTACTTCTCATAAACTTGTATACATTTCTACTGCATCTCTGCAGCAGAAACTACCCACATAAAATTAATCTTGATGACATCATGTGGTGCTAGTTAGTCAGAACATTTAAGGAGAATAAAGCACTTTAGCCTTAAGGACTCTTAAAATGAGAATCATTTATTCTCTGTTGTTTTCTGTGAAATGGATTCTTGCTGTTACTAATGTAAAAACCTGCTGCTAAATGTTTTGACTGTACATATTTGCCAGCTGGTGGTTCAGTTCTTACTATTGAGTTGCCCAGAACTGAAATAATTAATTTAACTAAGAAAAGTATATTGTGTTGTACCTTTTGGATTTGTGACTGTAATCTGTAATCGCCAGGGAGTTTATTTGGATTTGCAATAATACTGGTGTTGGTAAGTTATAATAGAATATCAGAAGCTCACTAAATAGAGTTTACAAAGCTTGGAGCTGAAGAACTTTTTGTAACAATGATAAAGTTACCACATAACAATTGCTGAAAGGTTAATCTTCATTATCCTAATAAACTGAAAGCAAACCCTGTGGAAAGGATCCCTTCTAAGCACAGATCTCCCTAATGTTGTATCTTCAAACCAATGTTGCAAGATGTAAATTAAAGCTCACTGCAGTCCAAGGGAGTGGTCCTGTTGACCGCAGAATGTTTGGACGTGAGTTCTCAACAAAAGGACAACTTAAAGCCAAACAGAGCCATTATTGCTAATTCATATGATAGTCATTGCGTATTTTTTCTTCCTGTTCACTCCTTGTGCTACAATACAAAATATAATATGCCAAGCCTACTTGATTGTTGAAAATTGTATTTGGGAAATGCTACTATTCAAATGTATTCATTTCTTACTTGGTACAAACACTGGTTTATGTTTTTAAAAGAAATGGGTAAAAATCCCAAGAAGTATCATATCATACTGCAGTTCTCTGAAAGATTTCTAGTAAGATAATTTTTCATTAAATATTCATTATCATGTCAAGTAATGTGTTTAACCATTTTTCCTTGTGTTTTTTTTTTTTTAGACCCCCTTCTACAGAGTGGAAATTCTCAGATTCCTAATGGAGACAGATGCTGATCTCCTACTTTTGAGTAGTAAAGAACTGGAGGATACTCTCAGGTTCCAAGGCTCTCAAACCTTTCTGATGAAGGCTCTGTTTCCTAAATAAAAGGCGCCTCTGCTTGCAGGGATGGATGATTGACATGGTGATGTATTGATTTTATATTCAAAGGATTTGAATTAGTCAGTTTGGATGTACGATAGATTTTCAGTACTGCAGATAGATGAGGACTTGAAGACAGTGGAATGTCACCGGTCACTACATAATAAACAAAATGAGAAAGCTGCAGTGGCATCAACACTAATTCCTCGGAAAGGCTGCGGCTGTTTTTGTTATTTTACAACAGTGTTGTATTTTATAATTTTTTTATTGCTACAGTTTGTTTTTATAGACATTTTCTATATTTTTTTTTATTTCAGTCCTAATCTGTTCATACATGATTATTCACAGGTGTTTTGCTACTGTTTACAGACCAAACATGTCAGATTTTAACAATTCTGTTCTTAATAGTTGCCCAAATCTGTGGGTTTTTTTGAATTACTAAAACCAGAAAGAAGGTATCACTCTCTTTTAGCTAAATATGTCCAAACTCGGTTAAGTTAGTAAATGCTACCCCATTTTAAAAATGGGGAATAGAAACTGCCAAGAGTGGCTGTGAAAGTCACATAGTTAAGAAAAGAACATGTGTTCTGAAAACAGTACCTTATTTAATTTCATTAAGTCAGAAACTATTACTGAACCTGCTTTTTTAATTGTGAAATGAAAGAGTAGCAGGGCACCGCTATTTTATGGGTGAATTCTCTTCTGGATTCAACAAGCCAGAACAGTTCTTTGTTTAAGTAAAAATGGAAGGAAAACAAAAAGGAAATTGTTTAACTCAATATATTGTCTCCAACAGTAAGTATACAATAGAGGATTTCTAGAACAGGCAAAGAATACAGTAATACTTAAATGGAAGGAAATTGGGAGTAAGACAAGCAGAGCCCTTGCACCACAGTGGCAGCCACACCAAGACTCATTTCCTTGATAAATATTATATATGATAAGGACACTGAAAGTACTTGCTTTTTTTTCCCCCTCAAATACACAACAGAAGCAAACTTAAGAGTAACAGGCTTACATCCTACTTGCTACAAATCACTTTTCATAAAGATTTTTTGAACGGCATTGCTTTTAGTTATTAAAATTTTATATTAAAAATAGAGAAGCTAAAGTACAGATTTTTTAGGTGTTTATTATCCAGTACTAGCATTTTGATGCTGAGTGAGCTTAGAGATACCACTGCATTCATTTTTCAAAATTTACATTTAAATAAAATATTCTGTTTTACACTTCATTCGGTATTAAGAAGTGTATATAATAATATTACCCTTGCACGAGAAAATGAAATTTTCCTATGATGGTGTTGAAGGTTTTCCATTTATATGCAGATTCTGACTTTTACCTCAGTGAAAATGCATTCTTGAAATAAGGGTAGGAAAATAAATATTATTTTTAAAACAACTCTCAGGAAGAAAAACCGTCAGCTCTAATCAAGCATGAATTATCTTCCTACCCCATCATCCTAAGAGGATTTCTTTTTTCACAATTTTTTTATTGACAGGCAAAAGAAGTCTCAAAACATCCAAATTATTTCCTTATTATTACTTTCCCTCTGACTTACTGCTATTTCTTACTGCTGTAAGCAGTATATCCTCCTGACCTCTAAGGCCTGTGACTTTGAGATCGTAGTTTGCTTTCTCTACACTTGAAAGCAGTATCTAATTTTCTCCTTGCTACCCTTCATAATATAGTAGGAGGCACAGTTTCTCTGGCTGCTCTAGGTCTTGACCATAGCCTAGACAACCCCGACTTTGATTCACTCTAACATCCTCACTGTGGGACTCCTTGGTATTTGCATAATTATTCTGCAGACATCAGCTTAAAGTATATTAACTTCCATGCTTACCAAGTAAAAATATAAATGTAAATCAACTTCTGCATTGCTGCATCTGCCACACATTGGTAAAGGAACCCAACAGACCCAACTGCTCCACAGATAAATCACCAAATCTTTCTACTGTCTTTTAAGTTTCTATGTCTTTTCTTTCATCAATTGATCACAGAAATACTGACTTTTTTCCTCAAATCAATCTAGATTCCCAGTCCATATTGCCTCGCCTTGTGCTTGTGCTATATTTGAAAAACCTGACTAGACCATCATGATGGGTTCTTGCGCCATTTGACATCCTCACAGAGCCAATAAGGCTGGCACAGGACTTCTGGGTCAACCGTGCCTGTTTTTGAGGGGCAAACAAAAACTAGACAGGACACCCAGGGGCATTTCATAAGACACTAGAGGAAATATTGCCTTTAAGCATATGAATTCAGCATATGAATATGTTGCTGAAAACTAAGTGTCTTTTGTTATTTTGAGCACTGGTAGATAGGTCCTCCTTGCTTCCAGCTTTCCTTTCAGGTCTCCCATACACACTGTATCGTATCTGTTGGTTCTCTGCGTGTATCTTGCACACACCATAGCATCTCAAATGGCAAACATGTCTTAGGCGATTAAATCCCAGCCCTGCAACTTCCTGTGCACAATCTAGAGGTGAAATACCACTCTGAGAATCTGAAAGAACAAAAGCAAATCAGATACATTTTCTCAACAAAATTGTTTGGTAGTATTTGATTAATTTTAATAAACATTCAGAATATTCCAAACCAGCAGATAACAATACTTTCTAATGATACTGTTCCTAAATACACATTTTCATACTAAAAAATATTTTTATGGCCAAACAGTTTGTATTTTCCTATGTATTCGTAACAATTTCTAGATATAAAAGAAGGATTTTGAAGATCAAATGAGTTAAAATAACATACGCTTGTGTTTAATTGTAGTATTACAATAACATGTTATGTTATCTGTTGTGAAAGGAATAGAAGTAATCAAGAAACTTCCCCAAAACCCGAATCACAATGATGCATATAATCATAGGTTAAAAAAAACCACAACAATCAAACAACAACATACTATGAGAAAGCCTCTGTGGGAAATGGGTATACTAATTTGGTGTGTGGGGCAGACACATCCTGTATGTGGCAAGTGATGATAGGCCAACAAAGCCAACAGATGCTGTGGCCTGTGGGTCGCTATGGAACACAGTTGCTGACATGGATGTGAGCAAATGGCTTTGGCCATAAGCAGGAGATCGTTTGGCCCAGTAATAAGGATTTTTCACCACTGGCAAAATCTAAGATAACACAAGTTTAGACACTTGTTGAGCATTCAAGAATAAAATGAGAGGCTTAATCCAAATGACTGCATCTTTGTTCCAGAGAAATAGTTCAAATATCTCCAGTGTATCTCATCCAGTATTATGCTAAAACAGCACTGTAACATTACATTGTTTCTACTGTCACACTCAAATGGCCAAATTATTTGAATAAGCCACTAAATGCAGAATAGTGAGGCTTGTGGCAGGATGAACAACATCATACCCTTTAGTTCTCAGGTCTCAGTGAAATGGGTCATTGAGAATGGTGTTGCCTCAGAGGTAAGGTTATTAACATTTACTAAAAAAGATAAGTTATAATGACATTATTTTGTATTTTCTCTGATGTGCAATTGTCTCTGACTGTGCTACTTGTTTTTACCAGACTGTTTTGTAAAATGCAGTGTTTAACTTTGTTTATGTTGTCATTCGAAGTGACTGTAATTTCAGTCATACAAAACACACAGCCACTTACAGGTCATCGATTGCTACAAATTTTAGATACATTTATGTATACATTTTATATAATACAGAAGTGAAAGGCAAATGCATGATACTGTTTAATAATATATATTTATATTCAAGTATGCATGCATATCACTTAGGCTGTACTTTGTGCTTCAAGAATTAAAGCATTCCTGTAATAAATAAGGAAAAAAAAAACATGGTCACAGAATTAATAAAAAAATCTTATTTTAGGTCAACCTTTCCTTATTTAAGTCATGCTTTTAAAGAGATCTGGAAGAGGAGGAAATTGGTACTTAATGATCTTATATCTGTAAAGCAGGTAGCTTCATTATAATATTTGATTGCAAAAATTCACCTTGTGAGTCACCAGAGATTTCATGAATATCTGGAAACCAACATTTGGAAGTGTGCAGCTATACCTACAAAATTAGCCTAATGTTGATTTTCTGGTGCATTAAAATACTAAGTCAGGCAAGCTTAAATTCAAGGAGACTGCAAATACTGCCACAGTATTGGCTACTTCATTGGAAATCAAGATATTCTAATTACATTTCTCATGTAGATTCCTCTATGTCTGGGGTCAAAGATAAGGAGAATTTAAGTGTTTGGAATCTTGGTGCATTTATTATTATAGTCCAACTGTGATAAAGAGCCATTAAAATCTCATTGGCTGTATATTGCTATACCTAAAACACAGCAGAAACATTTTGTTCCAGCCAGTAACCGTATAATGTTTCTCAGACTGGGGAACATTGATGGCATTCAACCTAACAGAGGACAATAAGTTAATCTGAATGTTAAAATTGGAAAGACAATAAACACACAAAAGCATTTACTCTGTTTCTGCTGTCTGAAATCTGTGATAACAGATCTAACAGTGAGGTGCTCTGTACTTTAACTGTTTTTATGTTTGAAGAGCAGCTTCAGAGTTCGAAACTTTCTGATCCATGTGCACACAATGTGCTGCAAAAAGGAGAAAAGCAATGTCCCCATACACTGTGTCTGTTAATAAAATATTAAAAATATGGGGAGACACCAAAGCTGACAATTTTTGGTAGAGGAAACCAAACAAGGGAAGAATGACAAAGAGCTATAGAAACAGCTCCTATTAATGAGAGACAGTGGCAACATAATTCTTTCTGGCTATGATCGCTCTGATCTATGGTGATATCTTCTTACTTAACTTAAAATATCAGCGACACACATCAGAGAGGATTAATCTTCATTCTAATAGACAGGAAAAACCACACATATAAGATATATTTGTCTAACCTATTGTAAATTAGGAAATACTTTTTGCCCCCATTAATCCTTACTTCTTTCCACTGACTATCAGTGGAGTTGACAGCTTGATAAGATGAAGTCATCCACACCAACATTCTGCTTCAAAAAAAAAAAAAAAAAGAGAAAGAGTGGGAGAGGGAGGAGAGAAGTTTCAAAGTTGCAGAACACAAGGAACAAAACTACATGGAAAAGTCCTACTGCCATGAGGGTGATTAACACTTAAGTCCTCTGCATATAACAAGGTGGATTATCAGGAACTGTGAACAATGGCAACCAAGATAATTATCTTCAATAACAGAAAGAGAGGCCAGTGTCTAAAATATTAGTGGAAAGACTGACAGTCTCGTTCAGAAGTGAACAAGATGAAGAGACTTAACTGCCAAAGATGGGAAGGAAACACCCTGAATATTACCAAACCTGAGGAAAGCAAGAACAGAGAGGTCTAAGTGTGCAGAGAACACTGAAGATAGAACAAAATAAAATGGGAAACTTAGACCCACCTTTCTACACAAGGCTCTCTTCTGTGTCCATACACCTCTATTGGAGCTCTCCTTTTCCTCCTCATTATCACATTAAACAAATTCTTTCTCATGTTCTCCATGTAACAGGTACTATAGGTGCCTGATTTTTTATAGCCCTCTGCTGCACCCTCTCCACATCCTGTTGAAGAGGGTGCATGAAATTAGTTCTGAGTGGCCTCACCAACACCAAGGGAGGATTATAACTTCTCTCCACTGGCTATTATCCTCCTCATATATTTCAGCACACGGGTTTGTCACAATAAGGCAAAAAGCCCACTGTTTAGATTCAACCTGGAATCCTCTATGACTGTTCAGGAAATATATTTCTCAGGTAATTGCTTTCCAGTCTGCATACTGACTGTCAACTCTAGGTGAAGAGTTTGCTTTCTCTTAATTGAACTTCATGAGGTTCCTGTTGACTCAGGTCTCAAGCTCATCCAGATTTCCCTCAATAAGCCTCTGGATTGAAGTTCAGTTATTACTCACATCAGACATTTCCCCTAATTTTGTGCTTTGTAAAGGATCTGTTCTGTGTTACCACAGAGATCACAGATGAGATGATGCTGCTGGACAATAAGGGCCCCAGCATTGACCTCCAGGCATCAAGTAACCTATCACTGCCCTTTGAGCATGACAATACAGACAATTTTCTACCCACATAGCAGTCACATAAGGCTGTCTAGGTCTCATCAACTACCAAAAGGAGAGCACTGTTGGAGACAGCATCAAAAGCCTTACCAAAGTCAAGGTATATTGCTCTTCTTTCATTCAGATAGCCAGTCATTTTGTTGGAAAGGCAATCAGGTTGTTCAAGCATGATTTGCCCTTGAATGCCTGCTGTGAACACTCACAGTGCTTGAACGCAGCTGGCCTCACAGCCTTTTAATTTTAACACCTGCAAACTGACCAGCTCAGTCCTGCAAGGCTGTTGAACCCCAAACTGATGTTGAAATGACACAACCAGCACCTGCTGCACTTCAGGACATTACTGATTTTTCTTTTTCTTTTTTTTTTTTTTTTTCAGAGCAGTGTTTCTAGGGATGTAGCAGTATATACTACAAGACTGTGCTTGCAATTTAACAAGCAGTAATGAAAATACTCAATTCTTAAATACCTCCACATCTTAGGGGTTGGCTTTTATTTCCAGAAACAAACCTTAACATGAAAACAAATAAAATATGAAATACTTAAATGCTCAGCGTTAAACAGAGAAAGCATTTTCAAAGTTATTCAAGTGTTCTAAATGTAGGTTATGAGACATCTGATTAAAAGCACTCTTTACTGCAATATTCTGTGAATAAATGACAACATCTATAACCCTCTTTACAAGGGCATACAGGTATACACAATACACATTTTAGAAATATTTCAAGGTCACACTGAAGGTATATTAGCAGTAATTACTATTAGTACTTTTGTCAGTACCAACATTCTTAGTGCTATATTTCATATGCAGCATTTTCAAATATCAGGTTTTATTCTTTTCATTTAAAATAACAAGTTTTGAAATTGTGGCAGGGCTATCTTGTTAGGCATGCACCTTTTTTTTTTCTTCCAAAGGCAAAGAGAAACAGATCACTTACTGAACAGTAAAGGTCAAAGCATAAATCAATCAGTTTACTAATAAGCTATCTTCAAGCAATAGCTATAATAAGGAATATAGGAACATTTAACTCTGTATTCTCCACAGATATATTTCAAGAAAAAAGCCCGAAGATGACATCCTGATTTCCATCAGTCCTCTGAGAGCGGAACTGTAAGATGCTGGATAGCTCGGAGTTCACTGCTGTACAGGCAGATGCTGGGCTAATTATACACACCGTAAGTTCAGAGTGGAAGGAATGGACCTAAGTATATTTGTAGTATTTGAAAATATCCTATCATATTGTCATCAGTTGACTACATAGAATACAGATCTTTTTAGAGCTTTGTTGCTTATATATTTTCTTCCTAAATATTTCTAACCATAGGACTGCTTTCATTTCTGGTCTCACTTTTTGTCCTGAGGACATGCAACAGTTATTTAAGGGGTTGTTATTTGCTTCTTTGTTTTGTTTTATATGAGTGTGCCAGTATTTTTTGTAAGTAGTCACAACTATTTATATCACATTCAGTAAACACTGATTGAAATAGTTAATTCTATCAGAGATTTTACTTGTCATTCAAATACAACTATTTAGCAATGGCTGTCACTTTCAGCATCTGTGATATCGGAATGCTTTCCTGGAGGACAAATAGCACAGCATAGCCAGAAAGGAGGAGGAAAGAGCAAGAGCTAGAACCTGCCAGAAAATATATTTTTACTAAGAGCATGTCTTGTTAAGTGATACTTTTATTCCTCTTCTGCAAGTTTTGGGCTGCTTTTAGAAATCATGCATGTGCCAGAATAAAGCAGCATACCATCTGTAGCCAGCCTAAAAGGCAGCATCTTTATGAATAAGATATAGCCTTCAGAGGAGAACTAAGTAGGCATCACTGAGCTCAACAGTTGTTCACTGCTAGGTATGACATGAAAAGCCTTTTTTTTTTTTTTAACTATTGTTCTGCATGGGAATAAGGCAAATACAAAATCTTTGGGAACTGAAAAATTCTTTTAGGAAAATTATATTTGAAGTTTCTATCTATACAGTTTAAAGCCAGGGAGTTCTATTTAGTTGCTAAGAAGTGCTGCAAGATGTTCTGAAATTTCATATTAATAGTTTATATTTAGCTCACTACAGAATTGTGCATTGGAGACAATTTACTAGCTAAAAATAAAATCCATCCAGTTCTAGTGAAATGACAAATGAATTTATTGTTCATTTTGAAAAAAATTGAACAAATCAAGGACGAGTAGTTATCTAATGTTTTAGAGATTTAATAGGCAGTGCAGCGCCCAGGGGGACAGACAAAACAACACTCAGTTCAGTAATAATACTCACAGAAACAACTTTATTGCCAGCCAACCTTAGGTGATTTTATGAACACTGAATTTAAGATGGCCACAAGTCTGGTGCAATTTGGTAACAGATCCAAAGAAAAAGGCAGCCTTTGTTTGATAAATAACTGGGGTTCAGTGATCCACTCCGGCTGTGGGAAACTGGCATGAAGCTGCACAGCAGAAATCTGATACAATGAGAGCACTGTTGCTTTGGAAGATCAATGATGAGAGGGTATGGCAGAATTTCAGCAGTCCGATTATTTATGATAGTAGTATATCTGAAAGAGCTTGTGTTTGATAAAGAATGTGTGTTCTTCTCAAATGAATCATTTATTAATCACCTGAAAGAAGGAGTGAACAGCCCATTAATTAAATTTGTATATGCTTCCAAAATGAGAGGTGCTGCAATCTCTAATACAGAGTTAAGACAAAAAGCCAGTAGTGACTGAAAATAAAAATTGGCAGTAAGTAATGAACTAGGTTCTGTTTAGAATAACATCAGTGAATGCATTTAAGATAAAGAGAAAAAAAATTCAGTGGGGATATCCAGGGAAAAAGGCCTGAGGGTAATAAATGAAATGTGAATGTGCAACATGGTGTTGCAGCAAGGGAAAATCAATTTCATTCATAAAGCAAAAGACTGATATAGTAAAACAGTAGAATCTTCTAGAGCAGCATGATACATTTTCTGCATGTTGGGTACAGGTCTGGATACTTTTACACTAGAAACCTGAACAGAAAATAATTAATAAAAAAGAAACAAAAAGTGACTATAAGAGAAAATATAACTTGTAAGATAAAATAATTGTTACTTAGAGAGCAAGCTTGGATCAATGAAAACCAAGAAAAACTGTGACTTCCTCTAGAAATTTTATAGCATTGATGTAAATAAAGGTGAGAGTCTATCTAAGATGATGCAAATGGAAAGGAGCCCTTGTTCCATTTGCAATTCTGTTGCTACTGAACTTAGTGGACCCAAGAAATTCAAATTGCCCTTATGTGCCTCAGTTTCTTCATCATCTTTATAGGTACATAAATATTTACTTAGATCACAGAGAAATTCCCAAACTTTAATTAACTCAAGATTGGTTATTACAAATGTTTAAAAGAAAATATAAACAGTAAAATTAAGATACATGGAGTGAAAAAATGTCTGAGAGTGTCACATTGAGAAAAACTTAAAATCTAGACAGGTCAAACTATTTGAAAGACTGAATGAGTATACTCAGGTTCAAAGGTTTAACATCACGGGATTTACATTCTTATTTAACTTCTATGATTTCCATCCTTGTGGTGCTGGGAAAACAATCCTTTGCATATTTATCATCCTGTGAATAATATGTGTGAAGTCCTTCTTTGTGGCTAGAGGGAACTATGTTTTTTGGTAGTGAATGGCGCAGGGGAAAGTATTCAGAATATACTCATTTATCAATTAATTTCTAATCCAGTTTTCAACCTTTCTTCATATCTTACCTAACAACATTAACAGAAGAGTCTCACAGTCCAAAAGTATGTTTTATGTTAAACAGTTAAATATGATAGATTGACAACATCATCATAAGAGTTCTCTATCTTTGTGAAAGAATTATTCTGAAATTATTGACGGGAAATATGGCCTTTGAATTATTCTTCTCCATAGACTCCCTAAAAACTTAGGCTATTTCTAAAGCATTTCCCCATTTCCCTCCGAAATGGCATTGAACACTTGGGAAGGAAAACCAGATTATTTTCTCTCCTATAGTCATACAAATCAGGTTTGTTATTGTAAACTTTGAACTGCTCACAGTTACTCAAAGAAATGTGGCTTATTTGGAAGATAACTTCTCTCCAAGAAAGAACAACTCAGTAATGTACAAATAGTAAAGATTCAGGTACAGAAAAGCTGTCGTTCACCTTCATTATTTAATGAAAAAATAACATTATCGTCTTATTAGAAAATGTGAGCTGTTTCCATTGTAAAGCACAGTACATCTAGGTGAAACCTAGATCTATTTCCTTAAGAGACTTCAGGTCAATGCCCTGGCACTATATAAATGTGATACTCCATTAACTCACACATGTTTTGCAAACAAAAGCTGAGAAGAAGCCTTTTAGCTGGTGCAAAACTTGCTGCACTTGTTCATAGATGGTCTATTAGTGAATTTGATAGTGTGCAGTCTTGCTGTGTAGTCAAATAAAGTCTTTGTAACAGGCTAAGTGACAAGGCATTGGTAGGAAAAAAGTATGGCCCTTTTCTAAGAGTTTGAAATCTACATTAGTATTTTGACATTTTTACGTTGCTGCTGAATGTAAACATTCACACATTGAATTTTCAAGTTATTTCTTTTCAAACCTTCAGATATCTTAATTTTGTCATATTCTTGATGTTATTTTGTCCTTATGTCCAAGAGTTACCTGCCACACATGGCTAGACTGTTGAATTCTCGCATTTCTCTTGCTCACCCTTCCTGCTTGTTCTGCTTTGGGCTGGGATAACTTTCTTCATAGTGGCTAGTGGGGTGTTGTGTTTTGGATTCAGGATGAGAATAACATTGATCACACACCAGCATTTTAGCTATATTGCTAAGCAGTGCTTACACAGAGCCAAGTACATTTCAGCTTCTTGTGCTGCCCTGCCAGTGAGGAGCTATGGGTACACAAGATGCTGGGAGAGGACAGAACCAGGACAGCTGACCCAAACAGGACAAAAAGATATCCCATATCATAACACATCATTTTGAATGATAAAATGGGGGAGACTTGGCTGGGGAGGTGAGGGGAAGCCACTGCTTGGGGAGCAATTGCATTGCACACTACTTGCTTGGTATATTCTACTATTATTATTGCTGTTATTTTACCTTTCTTTTCTGTCCTATAAGATTGCTTTTATCTCAACTCATGAGTTTTACCTTTTTCTAGCCCTCTTCCCCATACCACTGCAGGGGAGTGAGTGAACAGCTGTGTATGCTTAGCTGCCCGCTGGGTTAAACAACAGCACTCCCCTTTCTTTTATCAAAAGAAACCACAGCCCTTTTGCCAATTTAACAAGCTAAAAGTTTTTAGCTAGTTTAAAAGTGGCTGGTGGTATGCATGATCATTACAGTAAGGTGACCTTGATCTTAAGCTTCAACATCTAAAATTCTTGAACATGTTAAGGCTGGTTATGGTTAAACTCGTAACATTCATAGTATTAAGGAAGGCAATTTCAAATGAGAATGATATGTAAGGTTGCAGTAACAAAAGGAGATTTAAGGGAAAAAAGAAAGAACCAATACCTAAGAACACTGAGGTCCTGTACGTGAGTTGCATTTGAGAAAAACTAATGTCTCGTTCAAAAAAAAAAAGTATTCAGGCAGTATCTTTCAAATCATTGTTAGCAAAAGTCACTTAAATCACTTTTTTTTTTTTAATCTGGAAATGTATTATTTTAAATAAATTTTATTATTTTTATCTTTAAAAACTTACTAATAAATAAGACGCCTTGTTTTGCGCTTTTACCTGAGCACTCTATAGCCAGCAGAAAAATTATCTTGTTAGCAATATGTCTAGAGTGGTACACCACCTAAAAAGAAATTCATCTCTTTATGTAAAAAATAAATAAGTAGAAATATAGTTCCTGCAAGAAAAGATTTATAAGTAACAAGCCAGAAATAATCTCTGGTCATAATGTTAACTTGTGAGTTTTCTCAGAACTGTTCATGCCCTTGTGAAAATAACAAGATATATTACCAATAGGAAATTCAGGAATATCTTCTTTTGCACACAAATCTTCCCCATAAATGCCCACTGGGCTTGTGCTTTTCCCCATCCTGTAACATTTCTTTTTATTCCAGATATTATATAGAAAGCCTCTTGTATCACTGCTAGTTCTAACTTAAATATGGATTGTAGCATTGTTGGAAATGCTTAAAGTACTGAAAATAAAAACATAGAATCATAGAATTAGCTAGGTTGGAAAAGACCTACAAGGTCATCCAGTCCAACCATCCACCTACCACCAATAACCCAGCTAAACCATGTCTCTCAACGTTATATCTAAATGTTTCTTGAACACTCCAGGGACGGTGACTCCACCACCTCCCTGGGCAGCCCATTCCAGCGCCTGACCACTCGTTCAGAAAAGTAGTATTTCCTGATGTCCAGCCTAAATCTCCCTTGGCACAACTTGAGGCCAATGATATAAATAATTGATAATATCGCCAGCCTGGATAATAACACATTTCTAGTTTAGCCCGTTCATAAAAAGCAGTATTAGAGGTGCCAATTAAAGAGATTAAAACATCTAGAAATTTTAGTCAAATCAGGACTGTTACTGTTTTTATACAGCGCTGGAATTGTTTCCTTTCAAGCTGTGCATTTGAAAGCTTAACTACTGATATTTCCTTCACTTTGAAATCTCTTTTGAGTGGAAGAGGAAAAGCAGGTGCCAGGAGGAAGGCAAATTTACCTACTGTGTAATGCTTAACAATTAAAACTTCCTACCAGTAAACAATCCCCAGGTAACAACCTTACCCTGCTCATACCTTTAGACTCTATACCAGATTCTGCAACCTATGAGAAATAAATCCATTGACTGCAGAGGCAACAATGACCCACAGATTGCCAGGTTAGGTACCTTTGCTGAACCGGCCTTCCTTGGGTCACCAAGTTTTACTGTTCTTCCATCCTTTCATGAGACTAAATCCATACTAAAAGCACAGTCACCCCTCACCTGCCCTTTTCTCACCTCTAATTGTCCCCTCACCCTTCCTCCATGCTCTTCTTTAGAAACTGATGAATAAAACCACTTCCTTCTAGGCACACCAATACAACTGTGATAAACTTTCAGTAAGCACCTACCGATGGATAAGCAGAAATCCAGATCACATCAGAGAAACATGTCCATCAGCAGTTTAACTGCACACATCACAAGGGAAGATGAAGTTACAAAGCTTTATGCAAGAATACAAGAAAGACTATTCAGAGCAGACGCTGTGGAGCAAGATAAAACGCATGAGAAAGCAAGGCTGATAACCAAGGATATCTCCAGAAAAAGAGAAAAGCAAAAGGAACGACTCATGATTGGATAAGCACGGTTAAGGAGTGTTTGTGGAATACTTTGTTGACATGTAAAGGCAGATGAGAAAGCTAAAAAAGGGAACTTGAGAGTGTATATAAATGATGTGAGAACCTGTAATAAATGATTTGGATTGTTCACATCTGAGTCCATGCCTGATTGGCACACACAATGTTGTTTTAACATGCTGTGCATTATTTTGTGCATTAGCTGCAAATGTAATTAATCTCCATGCAAAGGCCTTACATATGCTTACTCGCAGCACAGACTTGCTCTGAGGCTCAAATCCAAAAAGAAGATGACATAAAATGGTCAGAAAGCACCTCTAGAGAGCATCTAGTCCAAGCATCGCTGCTCAAGCAGAGTGCCCTAAAGCACATTACAGAGGATTGCATCCAGGCAACTCTTAAATGACTCTAGATAAAAGGACTCCACAGTCTCACTTCTAGACAACTTACTCCAACTCAGTTACCCTCACAGTAATGAAAATGTTCCTCATATGCAGATGGAACTTACTATGTGTTTCAGAGTCATGGTTTCAGCCAAGACAGCGTAAATAGCACAATACTGTTTTAGGTACTACAGAATAACAGAAAGCACAAGCAGAACCAGACCTAACCAAACCAGTTAAGGGAATGAGCCACTTTTATGGCATGGTGGCAGGGGGTGGGGTGGAGCAGGCACAGGTGGCCTGAATTAGGCCAGGCAATATTCCATACCATGTGACATCATATAGAAAGCTATAATACTGTAGGGAGCCACTAAGATGGAAGGGTGGTGTTTATTGCTTAGGATTGAGTGGTCCTAGGTGGTGAGATTTTGTGCTGATGTTTTGTTGATCGTGGAGTGTTAGTGGGCAGGTGGCATGTAATTGCACTGTGGATGTGTGTATACATATATATATATATGTTGTCATCACATCTTTGTTTCCATTTTCCTTTTCTGTCTTAGAAAGCAGTTTTTAATCTCAACTTATGAGTTCTCTTTTTCTTCCAATTCTTTTCTTTATCCTCCCTGGGGGATGTGAGTGAGCAGTTGTGTGACACTGACCGGCCTGCCAGGTTAAAGCATGCCACTGAGTTTGTGCCCATTATTCCTTGACCTGTTGTTGGGTACTACTGAAGAGAGTCTTGGCCCATTCTCTTGATGATCTTCCTTAAGATAGTTGTATACATTGATAAGATCCCCTTTTGGCTTTCTCTTTTTCAGGTTGAAATGTCCCAGGTCTCTCCTCCTTTCTTCATAAGAGAGGTATTCTAGGCCCCTAAACACCTTTGTAACTCTCTGCTGAATTCTCTCTAGTAGTTTCTTGCCTTTGTTGAACTGAGGAGCCCAGAACTAGACACAGTACTCCAGATGTTGCCTTTACAGAGCAGGAAAGATTAGGAGGAGCACTTCCCTCTATTTGCTGGGAATGCTCTTCCTAATGTACCACAGAATACCATTGTTCTCTTTAGCTATGAATGCACATCTCTGACTCTTTTTTTTTTTTTTTCTAATTTTAAGTAATCTATCTTTCAGATTTAGTTTCTCATTTTGGTATCAAAACAAACATGGGCTAGTATTTTAAAAAGTCATTGTGCACTTGTAAGCAAATTAGTTCTCAACTACTTGAAATTATGACTTATTCACACATTGGATTTTAACTTTAAGTAAAGGCATATGAGCTTGATCATTCTAATCCATATACTTTAGGAGAGAAGGCAGTTTTTGGTTATATTATCTGGACACTTGAACCAGTAAAAATTCTATTTTTAGTGAGGTTCATTACATCGCCACATCATACTTTGTTCAGTTTTGCCACATTATCAGAGAGTCTTTCTTATTTTTACACACTGTCATGGATTTCTTTGCATGTGAAAGAAACCAGCTAAAAAAGTAGCCTCACTGTGGAAGAGAATGTAGGAATGTAAGATGCCAGAAGCTCCCTATGCTTTTAGGCTACCCTATGAACAGTTAAATATTTTATTATCTTGCCAGAGAAGTATTGTCTCCCTGGCTCTGCTGTTAAAACTGATCAGTTATTACTTTGAACTAGGGCTGGAGAAACTCTCTTATGAAGAAAAGCTGGGTGAGCTGGGCTTGTTCAGTTTGGAGAAGTCTCCAGGGAGACCTCATTGCAGCCTTTCAGTATTTAGAGGGAGCTTATAAACAGGAGGGAGACTGACTTTTAACACAGTCTGATAGCAATAGGACAAGGCGGAACAGCTTTAACCTAAAACTCCCTTCTTTTAGTTTAGATGGAAAATTAGGTTAGAGGCAAATTCTTTACTCAGAGAGTAGTGAGGCACTGAAACAGGTTTCCCCGAGAAATTGTAGATGCCTGGAGGAGTTCAAGACCAGGCTGGATGAGACCCTGGGCAGCCTGGTCTGGGGGATGGTATCCCTGCCCATGGCAGGGGGTTGGAACTAGAGAGGCTTTTAGATCCTTTCTAATCCTAGCCATTCTATGTATTTTTTTTTATTCCTTTTTAAAGGACTATATAAAATCAGACAATAATAGAATTTGAGTACAGTTAGATTTCTCAGACTTGCAATATCCTCCTTCAACATGAAGCATTATTACATGGTGCATTTGAATATGCTGTTTCTCCTTTACTTTTATAAGATCTCCAGTATTTTCATACTTTATTTAGGCAAGAAAAGAAGTACTTTTACAAGGTTGTACAGACTTAATAAGGCAAGTCCTGCTCCAGTGTTCACATGTATACATTAGTTGCAGGAAAGAGTGAAAAAGAATGAAGATATGTCCATAGTTATTCAATGAGAAGGATACTATGACTATAAACTAGAGGTTAAAATGTCTGTTGCAGTGTTATTTCCAATAAAAGAACTGTATAAACTCTTAATAAAAATACTTAATAAAACTTAATAAAAACTAATTAAACTAATTAAAACTTAATAAAAATTTGATGTTCAACATCTTGTTTTAATTTGAGAGAAGCTGTCATGTAGGGATTCCTACCCTGCAGAGAACTTTGTTACAGCCCTAACTTTAAGTATGTGATCTCACAGCTTGCTGGAGCAACTAGTCTAGAAATAGGATGCTGAAAGAATATACCGCAGTAAAATAAATTCAGCTTGCACAAAACCTTTCACAAAATATGATTTTGTTTAAATCCATGTATTGGAATTTGAAGATATATCTATTTATACAAATTTTAAAGAGTATAACAGACATGGATTGCTTGATATTTAAATAGTCTAACTGCATATCTGCTAGATAAATTCTTTAAACCAAAACAACCAATAAAATCAAATCTTTAAAATGGCGTAATAATCAGCATTGATAAAATGATTGCTAATATTGAAAGTGTAGTTAAGGAGGAATGTTTTGGAGGATTTCTATTTATTTAATGATATTCTAAGAATAAATCCTATACAGTTTAGTAGAAACAGGAATGTGTGATGTTGGTTATTCCTTGTTAGCCTATTTGGACAGCTGTTTCTAGCATCAGCCATCTCTCCATTTCTTCTCTATCTCTAAACTGTTTTCATGCCACTGTGATGCTTCAAAGGTGGCATTTAAGCTCCACATTGACAAAGAAAAATGCCATGTGTGGTCCAGGGTATGCAGAACAGCTAGAGAACGGTTGATAAAGTTGTTTGATGTAGGAACATCTTTCCTCTGTCTGAAATGTCACAATTCCCATTGACTGCATTACTCGAAGGAGAGTTTCTATCTTTAAACTCCAAGATTGGTCAAATTTTGTGGTAACAGTAATTTTCTGAGAGCATTTGAGATTTGCTTATAAAATTGAAAAAAAAAAAAGTTAATATTAGAAACTGGTAAAATTAAAAATGGAAATCTAATACTGCTGATACATTTCACAAATTCATAGGATCTCATTGTGCAATAAACAAAATTCCAAAAACAGTTTATAAGAATGTTTCCTCTTTTAAATGCAAATAGTTGACTTTTCACTCTAAAATGACCTTTAGCATTCATTTCAAATCCTTCAAAATGCCTTAAAATACTGAAATTCAGTATTAATGCTGTTTAGCATTTTCTTGACATGGAATATATTTTTCACCCTCAAGTCTTACTTCTTGCTTTGTGGAGTTATTGAAATGGTGTTTTCTTAAAGCAATTTCAGTTTTTGAAGAGTAACAAACCGAAATAATCATTATTTGCCTAGTTAATTGTTCTGAGAATACAGCAAATTTCTTACAGACTGTATTTACTCATTTGCAGGTATTAACTCCTTTTGCCTTGATAGCGTGTAACATTTTTCCCTTCTTGACACCTTACATGGTTCAGAAACTAGTTCATAGAGACCAGAGATCACTTCGTCTTCCAGTAATCAATCCATGGTCCTACCAAACTTTGATTCAGCTTTTATACAAGGATTTATAAGTTGACACCTTCCTTAAACTGCTTGCCCCTATGAAAATACTTCAATGTGAGAAGAAGGAAAAATTACCTAAGAACATAAACCCCTCAGCATGGTTTAAGTACTGTGTAGCCAAGTTGCTCTTACCTGAGTAAAAATCAAATCACATCACTTTGCACCCACTCACTGAAGTTACTACTCTACTCAATGACTATCTCCTGTTGCTTTTTTTTTTCTTTTTTTTTGGCCATGATCTTGCTGAGATTTTATTGACTGAAAATAGCCTACACTACCGACATGAGCTGTTTTCACCTCCTTCCTTCTTTACATATGTCAAACATTTTAACTGCAAGCGTAGCTCTTCAACAGCAAGGATAGCCTTTTAGCTGTGTGTTGACGTTTCCTAACTCAGATATAGGGAATAGTGTTTTGGTGCTCTCATGATACCGCAGGTGAAAGAATTAACAAGAGATGGGCAGCAAAAGGACAACAATGCCAGCGTATTACAGTCAGGAGATTCATTTCAAAAACAGTATTTCTGCTTTTAATGAGGACTGGAGACCCTTGCTGATAAGGCTACAGTTTCTATTATCCAGGTTGCTGATACTATCTATGTATGAACACCTCTGTTCTGAAGCTTGGTTGTTATTTGCAGTTCGTGTTTTCTATTTCTTACTGAATGGTTTTGTCCTTGCTGTGTGCCAGGTGAACACCTACTGTCTGAGCAAGAATCAAGGATGGGTAATAGAGACTCTGATGGCTGATTGTCTGAATACTGATGACTGACATCAGTGTTATGGACTTGGGGCAGAGTTCTTTACTATCTTATGAGTCAGAAATTTTACTTACGGGCTAGAGTTTTTAAGGCTTGGAAACTAAATTAAGAAAGCAGTTTCCCTTGTAAAATGTTAAAAACATGCTATTCAAAGCTTACGTGAAGAATGAATGTCATTTGAATTCAAAAGTGTTTTTCTTCAACCAGCAAGACAATAGCTCACCGCCACAGTGAGCTTGCCTCAATATTTTTAATGTCTTTTTACTTCCCCACAAAATGGTACAGAAAATAGGAAGGGTATGACCTCAGTAAAAGAGATAAACACAGCGCCTCAAAAGTGTTTATATGTTTCACTCTTATATTGCATTTATCAGAATTGAATTCATATGAACAACTGTTTACCTCCACTGTATAGGTATCTATGCATGAACTAAATGCCCTCTCTGATCAATACAGAAATGAGAGCTTCATGAAGATATTTTTCTGACTTATTTGAGGAGTAAACTTTAGATCTGAGTGACTTGCATCTATAAATCCCTATTGACTACAGAAATACTCTACACTGTGGGCTTCTAATATTCAACAAGTCAAATTCTGCTTTCTCTTTAATAGGAAAAATGCTGAATTCTTGGCCTCTCAAAGCCTACTTAGGTTTGGCTGTACATGGACAGCATGCTTTCAGATGAGATCCTTTTGAGAGCAGACAATGTCCACACGTTCCAGCACAGTGCAGCAGCTTGTCTTTGTAGCTTCATAAACCTGATGCAGCTAGATGGAAGATTACACGCTCCACTGATGAGCTGCACTTAGCACATGAAGCTGCAGAAAAGCAGGGAGAGCAATCCATTGTAAATGGCTCGGTCTGGCTGCGGGAGTGTGCAGGAGCCAGCAGTTTCTATGGTATTGCCTTCCAGCATGGCACCTGACTAGGTTATAGGAGCTTACACCGCTGGCAGGAGATTGTTACTTACTACTGGGCCAATTCTTCCTTTCCAAGATTCGTAGGCTTGCAGCCTCTCATCTTTTGGCTGATCTTTAACATAATTTATTTTGATCTAACAAAAGCATGGTTTACAGGCAAATTTTACTACAAAATATATTAAAAAAGTTTAACAGTAATATCAGTGTAAATCCTAAAGAACTAGACTCTAAAATGTTTGTATGCAATGGAGATTCCTCTGAGTGTTATCGACTCTAATAGGATCAGATCAGGTCTAGATAATTTTCTATTCAAATGAGTGTTGCCTGTCAAATACATGTAAGGGGTCTTTTATCAGGAATCTCTATAAAGTTTAGAAACTTACCAGATGTCCTACAAAGGCTTGCAAACAATTACATGCTACAAGCCAGCAGATGTTACTGTTTTTTAGGCTTTTAACTCTAAGGCCTGTAGTTTGGGAATTGCATAAGCTACATAGTATGTTAAAACACAGGATGAGTTATAAGGAAATTATGGCCTGCTAACTCCGTGGCAGCCTAACAGTTGTGGAGTTTTAAAAAAACCTACCTGTCCCAAAATGGGTGTAGCATTTAATGGGAAACATATTCCAAAGCGACACTGACATTGTGTAATGTAAAGAAAACAAAACAAAACACCAATGTTTTGTCCAGAACTAAATAACCAAAATACCTGATATCACAGCATTTGTAAAGCGGAGCTTATGTTCTATTGCAGTCATTGCAGCACTAGAACAGTATGGGTAGGTGCATAATGTTTGCAGACAATGATGTATCTATTTGATGTTCCCACACTCCTTAGAAGCCTCCTGAATTCCAAACAGCTATGGGGAAAAGGCAGACTTTTTTGATTCTCTGTTTCCAAAAAACAGAGGGAAAAGAAAAACACAAGTAAAAATCATGCTCTTTCAGTGCGAACAAAGCATGAAAAAAAATCCTGCTGAAAGTCCATGCTTTACTTGCTCACCATGAAAGCAACAGTGTGCAAGTGGAGTCCTGCTGGTCTTCACACTCCTCTGAGGAAGTCCATGAACATCACTGAAGCTTCAGGCGTGAGGCAAGCCCAGTTTGGTCTGGACAGCTTAGCAGAAAGGGTGGGAGGAAGGGCAAAGGCCAGGACACTTACATTGTCCATGCAGCTAAATCTCAATATATTCTGACTTCAAGCATCTCCCTTGTTTTCTTCCCTTTTTTGTCAAATTTATTCTGGGTAGTTATACCTTGCTACAGAAGTTTATCTCATTTAAGAGTTCCTGTTTTGTTGGAGAGACAATTCCTAACATACATTTTTGCCATCTCCCATATCAAGGAAAGATTCTTAAACATTATTTTTATCCCAGTTCATCCTTAAATTGTGCAAGAATAGAAAGGGGAACACATAGTTTCTGTTACCAGTTAGTCTTGCAGGTATTGTTTTGGTAAGTTACTCCTGAAATTTTCTTTTTTGCTCTTTTATTTACACTGCAACTTCTGGTAATGACAAAGAAATAAAAGTAGCACTAATGGGTACGTATTGCTGTTTTCCCTTGACTGAAAAAAAAAAAAGAAAAGAGTATGGGAAATGATAACCCCTGTAAAATAGATCAGTGCAGATGCAGATTAGTTCTTATGCTATTGAAGTTATTTTCCTTCCGTGGCATCATGCCTCATACATTCTGCTGAAGGCTATCTATAACCATTCAAGTTCATGGCAGCTATTTTTACACGTTGTCTCATTTTTAACACCATTGCCAAGATTCCTATCCTTTTTAAATGAGAGTGAGGAGACAGTCTCTCTTTTATCAGGGTCAGATCAATTAAGCTTAAATAATTTTATTTTCTATAATTTTCCTATAGTTATTCAAAGGATTAGCGAGAAAATGTCACTGAACAGATACTTGTCTCCTCATTTACATTCATGTCAAAACCTTCCGGTAGGGCTGGTTTGGGCTGCTGATGGAGCAGTTCTTAAAAGAATTGGCTTGTCTATGAAACAGCTGCTCAGCAATGCCACTATGCAAGGGAATTGTTGATAATAAGCTGATGCTGTTATAACTACATTGGGAGCATAATATATATTAAGCTGCTTTGAGGTATGCAGTGGGGGTCTAGGAATTAGAGCATGATTGCTTGTCTATTGCTAGGAACAGGAAACAGCTGATCGTTTCATGTCTTCTCATTTGAATTAGTCCTACTCATAGACTTTAGTTAGATGAAAAATCTGCTATCATGTCTCACTTCCTGTGTATTTCCTGTCTGTGTTAAGGTGTTTTTTTTTTTTTCCCCTAGAGTTTCTAAGGGTTTGTATCTCCCATTGCTGAGACAACTGATCACTTACTATTTTATAGGAATTTTTATAATTTCGAGGCTTTCTTAGAAAAGTTTATCAGGAGGAGATTCCCTGGATCCTCATTCACCCAACTCTGAAATTCCAGGTACTGAATGTTTGGAAATGACAATGCAATACAGCAATGCAATGGTGGGTATACAGACATGGGCAATACAGATTGACCTCAGATACAGCTGTGTAAACAACTGTGCATTTGGCTCAGCCAAGAAAAAAGTGGCAATGGGTATTACGCTGTGTAGTGACTCATACTAATTCACACTGATCATGTAGGATATACAAATCAAATAAGAAATACTATTGTTAGATCTTTGTCTATCAGATATCTCGAAGCCACACATACTATGAGGAATAAAACACATAGAAAAAATTTGATCTGGAGGAATGGAGCAATTAAAAGTCCCACCATGGTAACATTCCCTTAGAAATGTTGTTTTCAAATAATTAAGAAGTGAATAAGATCATAGAGGGCTTTAGGTTGCAAGAACTAATTGCCATCTAAAATGAAAAGCATGTAACTGGTTCCAAAACATTTAATAGTTTCTAAAGTTCTCTGTAAATAATTTCATTTTTAGCTTTTATTATGTATTGTTATTCCAGATGTTAGTTATTAGAGAGATTTGGAAAATACTGTACTTCAGGCAAAATGAAAAAAAAAAGTGACCTAGAAATGACATTTAGAACATTCCCTTCTACTCAGCAATAATGAGGTCACACTTGGAGTGCTGGGTACAGTTCCAGGCTTCCAGTACAAGAGAGATATGGACATCTGGGTGCAAGTCCAGCAGAGATCCAGGAGGGTTATTACAAACTGGATTATCTCACATATGAAGAGAGGCTAAGAATTGGACTGTTCGGCGTACAGAAGAGAAGATTCAGGAGCATCTTATTAATGTGTATAAATTGCTGGTGAAGGAGTAAAGAAGAGAGAAATCAGGAGCCCAGTGACAGGACAAGAAACAATGGGCATGAAGTTAAAAACAGAATTAAAATATCAAGTTAATTAAAAAAATAAATTCATTGGGACACATATTTTCATTGTGAGGGTGACTAAGCATTGACACAGGTTGCCAGAGAGTTTGTGGAGTCTCTATCCTTGGAGATACTCAAAATCCATGTGGGCATGGTCCTGGGCAATCTGGAGTGGCTGGCCCTGGGTAACACTGATTAGACCGTCACCAGCAATGGCTTCACATCTCAGCCATGCTATGATTCTGTGTAAGATTATGTGACTGACCTGAGTCTAAAGAGGTAATTTTTAAGCTACGGTGGAATGAGTTTCATTGATGAAAATTAGATCATGAATAGTAATAAGGGGCAAGACCCTGAAAGGGAAAACAAACCTTAGATTAGCTCTCAAGAAGGAAATCAGAAAATCATCTAGCCTATACTTAAGTGTATGAATGGGGGACAGAAAGTAAATGATAGAGAATCCAAACTACTGCAAGATAAGAGAGGCAAGACATACAAAGTTCAGATCATAATTCAACATAGAGTTCATACACTGCTAGGAAGTCTTATGTTGTGAAAATTAGTATTATCATATGACATGCCTAGTACAGCAGAATTGCAAAAATCAACAAGAACTTCCACATCACTTATAAGAGTTTACAAAATGACATAAATGTCTGCATAAACACGCAGGCTGGTGGCAACATTTGTTCAGAATAAGTCCTCCAGGGAGCAATCACAATATATTCCCTATCTCATCATTTCTTAAATGTTCATATCTTCTGGTATTGCTTAAATTTGCTACTCTTCATAAAATAGGTCCTGTGCAAAACTTGCATGGAATGATCACAATGGCTGTATTTGTTTTATTATTCATGGTATACTAGCATCAAAAGGCAGATTCATGCATCAAAATTTCCTTGTGCAATCAAACTACCAAATTAAAATAAAATAAAACAAAGAGATGATCTTGAAGAACTAAAATATTAAACTTATCTAGCAATCTAATATTTGCTTTACATGAAAAAGTATCATACCATATTAAACTGAAAAATGTCTAGATGTTTTTTATGTTGAAAGACAACCTATTAGATGAATGCATTTTTCTATACGTGTTTGGTCCTCTAGAAAGATTAAGTAGTTTTTCCATATAAGTGAACAACTTTTAAATAGTTTATAACATCATTAAAATATTGAAACCATACAGAAAATTCAAATGCTCTTCGATAATATTGAGAGTTCACATTGCAAATTACCTTTAAAAATGTATGCTAAGCCACATAGTTTTTTAATCCAATCCCTATAGAGCAGATCAGTAAAAACCCCAAAATACAATATTTATAACAGGTCAACAACTTTGATCTATGTACCCTACCAGCATTTCAAGTTACCAAAAAAGCCATCTTATGCTTAAGTGCATTGCAAAAAAAAATGCCACATGTTGCCTAAAAATTAATAATATACTACCTGAACTCTGCCATAAACAAGCCCAGCATTTTCATTAATCTGCACTGTTTACTGAACACCAGTGATCATCTTCCTTTCCATCCAGAAAACAAGGAAAGCTTTGCAAATGCTGCTGATGTTTTCAAACATCTGTTCTGCTTGCAGACTTGTAACACTGCACACAACTTCTAGATTTTTTTTTTAAGTCCTTCAAGGACAACTACAGTTTTGAAAATCTAGGACACAAAAGTTCAAGATTCACATTGAAAATGGAAGGCACCGCAGTGTAGGACACTGCACAGCCATCCACACCAAGTCCTTCCAGAGACTAGAGACATTTTCTAAATTATACTTGCATTTGCTGTGGTGCTGTAGCACTTCCTCATGTTACACATTTCCCATTCCCTCCTTTTATAACTTGTGTTCCTTTCTGTGTCATATTGAGATAATCAATATTAGAAGAAACATGATCTTTAATAGGATAAAAGGAATGACCCAGAATTACTCCATGGAGTGAGGGACATCTTCACTTTTTTCAGGATGCAATCTCAAAATTTCTATGTAATCCTCTGACTCCAAGAATAACATTTCCACTGTTCTCCTACGTATCTGTTTGCACCCCTCTAGTTGGGTTGTTTGTTTTTTTTTCCCGCTTTACAGGGCCTGTTTGTGGGATTTCTACCTCCACGCGAAGAAGCAGCTCTTCTTCCTCTTTGCAATGATGATTTACACCACTCAGTGCCAGAGTCTTTTCTATGTATACACATACAAAATTTCTCAGAGACACATTCAACACACACGTATTCCTTTCATAAATAAAGACCTGACTAAATATTCTGAAGCTCTTTTACTCTTTATTAATCTGCAGTTTATAAGAAAAGCTCTGTATACTGCGACTTGGAAATATGGATACATCCACAAAAACAATTCATTCTTAAAGCCAAGTATTTAGTAAATTGTGACAAGAAACTCTTAGATTTACAAAAATCTTAAAAAGACTGAGGACCAGGCAAAACTGATTAGAAATAAAGAAAACCTGAAAACTGTCTCTATCAATTCCTTCTAGGTAAAAAAAAAAATGTTCAATGCATCTGAAGTGGCTTGCATGAAAGTACCTCCCAAATGCAATTGAGGCCTGACTGTTTAGAAGCCCCAGAAGTACTCCACAAGACTGTACATCTCACAAGAAAATCGCATATGAAAATACTGCAGCCATAAAGCTACAAGAAGTCAGAGTACAAAAAATCCAGCTTTCCAATAAAAAAATCATGGGAGATCCACAGTTCATCTTGCAACAGTGAACATAATTGCAAACCTACATTTTGCATTTGAAATCAGAAGACAAAAATTATAAACCTCTCTATGCATATCTAATCTTTTTTTTCAACATTAGCCAAGCCTGCAGGCGCTTAACAGTCCGATTCTTGATGTTACTGTAATTAAAGGCAATACTCATAAGGCTGATAAGCATACCAGCTGTAACTTAACCCTTATCTTAGCCAAACTGACAACTGTAAATGTGATACCTAATTGTAAAGAAAAGAACATTGGAATTCATTCTGGATTGCCAACTTTTAAATCCCATGACCTTGAAAATAAGTAAATTATATCCAGCTTACCATCAAACTTCTTGTGCCGGGAGATAAAAGTGGTACGTACAAAGTGACTTGTCTCCTCCACCAAGTTTTCAAACTCCAGTTTGCTCTGCTGGCTTAACTTGTCCTCCATTTCTGAGGTGCAGCATGTATATTCCTGAGGGCAGATTCTCAAATGTTCCCCTGGAATAGCAAGAAAAAAGGTATTAGAAATATTTGAACACAGAGGGACTGAATATACATATCCCTTCACTTCAGGAACGCAGGCTACATAAAGATATCTTTAAGGTTTGACCACTTCATTGGGAACAGTTTGTTCCTAATCAACAATTTTGCCATAGCTGGGCTCTCCCCACAGAGGTGGAGAGACACACTTTGCAGAGGTGTTCTGACACTTTCGAAGGTAGAAATATCTCAAGATGAAAATGATTCTTTAACCAAAGAAGCCTTCTACATAAGCAAATGTATACTTAAAAATCCTAAAAGTATTGCTTGCTTTCTTGTTGTATTCAAAATATCTAGAGAAATACTTCATGAGATGACCTCCTACAAGCCATCAGAGCTTTTTTGCTATCAAAACTCGAAAATCATAAATTACATATTTCTGTAGGTAGGTTCCGCTTGTCCAAATGTACCAAAACATTCTCCCCTTTTCTCCTTCCTTCCATTCTGTTTGAGTAAGTGTATTTTAATGATTGTGTTTGGATGCCACATATTTTCTTGGACAGCATTTCTTGTCAGATCCAGAAAATGCTCCACTGAATGGGAGAAAGCAATGAAGAGTTTAATTAATGCTTATGTTATAAGGAAATGCAATGTAAAAGGTAATGAAAGCTTCTTATTTAATTCAATAGATTTATCTCTTGAAGCACTGTGCCAGTTCTGACAATATTGCTTTCTTCAGTACAATTTGCAAGTGGAAACCAATTCTTTAGCTCATGAAATTAAAATGGTCTGTTATTACATGAAATGTGAATTTCCAATTGACACTATACTAGGGTGTCAGAAACATTTAGCTCAGTTTGTGCGAAGGTAGGAATTGCTACCATTCCCTCTTGAGAAATAAAAAGAATGATCTGCCTGTATGATTAAAGCTACTTGTAAAGCAATGAAAACATTTAGCTTTCTGTACACCGAATCCTGATTAAAAATCCCTCTGCAAATCTCTTAGAGGTGCAAACAAAATGATATACAAAGCCCAGGGGTTAAATAAATATGGGGGACCTGATTCTCATTTATATCAAGGCTCCTTTGTATCACTGCTGAGCCATAAAGAAGATTTAAATGCAATTTATATCTACTTTAAGGCTACTGTTCACCATTGTTATTATGTAGCAAGGAGAATCAGGCCCTGAGGTTTATACTTCCCAGGGGTGCAATACATTTAGTTGCTGCATCATTTTGAAAACAGCATCAAAAAAGGTTTGCACATGCTTAGAATAAACATTGTCTTGAGTTTGCTGTCTCTTTATTTCAATTTTTAGTTTAGTTTCTGAATTAAGTCTTTTGACTTGAAGCTCAATCATTCCTCAACCCTGACCCATTTATCCTGACTTAATTTGTTGGGTTTTTTTTTTCAATAGTTTGTAAGATGCGAACTATAGTGCTGTGAGACGTCTAGCAGTCTCAAGACTTTTTAACAATCTCACAGCTATACATCTGTAGGAAGGATCATTTCATTAACAGTTACTGGTCTGCAGTACTACCTGCAAGTCCCAGTCCTGTGCAAAAGAACTATTATATAAAAAGGATACTGTATGACCATCAAAATATTGTAAAGATTCTTTCCTGCAATGCTTTGCCAACACAATAACATAATTCCTTTCCATTCTTAGATGCATTCTTTCCATGCATTTAAGCCAGAAACAATACATGAAGGAAATGTTGAGCCAACTGCTGTCAAACATAAAAGATAGGGGCAAAAAAAAAATGCTTGGTTTAGACTCTATGCCACTGTCACATTAAACAGAAATTATTCAACAGGTAACAAACAACTGAGGAGATAGCATACTAAGACACACTAAGTTTTCTTTTGGTAGCAACAAAGTTCTGAGTTTTTGTTAGAAGTCAGAAGCACAAGGAAAGCTGAAATATGATGTCTTTGGAAGCAGTGTTGTGTGCTTGACTAAATAAATAAACATACCTTACCCACACATCTGACTCCCCCCCGTTCCTAAATATACCCAGGAGCTTTTCTAGGAAAGCACTGGGAAGGTGTGCTTTTCCAGTTACAGCCACAGTGGTAGTTCACACTTTCTGTAATGACAATGTCTTTCAGTGTTGTTGCAGTCATGAATTTTAATAAATTTCAGTTTTATTTCCTCAATTCATTTCCCATTAGTTTTTTCTCTTCCATCTGGCTCTCTGTTTTTCAGAACTGCCAGACTACCAAGAGAACTAACGCTAATCATCAAGGCACTGTGCTTACTGAGTAACAGCTGTAGATCTAGGTTTTTAATAAGTTGTTCTGATTTCAACTGGGATAGAGTTAATTTCCTTCCTAATACCCGGTATGGTGGTGTGTTTTGGATTTAGGGTGAGAATAATGTTGATCTCACAGCGATGTTTTAGTTGTTGCTGAGCAGTGCCTACACACAGCCAAGGACATTCCTGCTTCTCTCAGTGTCCTGCCAGTGAAGAGCTGAGGGTGCACAAGGAGCTGGGAGAGGAAAGAACCAGGACAGGTGACCTAAACTGGCCAAAGATTCCATACCTTTTAGTTTCATGCTGAAGAATAAAACTGAGGGAGCTGTCTAGAGGAGGGGACTGCTGCGTGGGACTGCCTCTGCATTGGTCAGCAGGTGGTGAGCAATTGCACTGTACATCACTTGTTTTGTATACTCTTTTAATCATGATAATTATTATTTTACTTTTCTGCCCTATTAAACTGTCTTTATTTCAACCCACAACTATTACCTTTTTTCCAATCTTTCTCCCGTACCACGGTAGGGGAGGGAGAGAATGGCTGTATGGTATTTAGCTTCCTACTGGGTTAAACTACGACAGATGTTATGTTATGCTGAAGATTATGACATATTAAAGTGTAATGAATTCAGTAAAACAGTCAATTTTGTACCAGTATTAATTTTACTCTTGCTTTTTTATTTATGGTCTTTCTTTACCACAAAAACTACTTTCCAATTTACTTTAAAATCCAACTTGCAGACTACAAACTCATTCAGATTTCTGCTTTATTTATTTCTTCTACCTATGCACATATTTTCATTATGTTTCTTTGTTTTAATTCAGTGAATATTCATTCATTCATGAAGCTGTTAACTGCTGACATATAAAAACTTCCAATTACATAAAGTGCTCACAAATTCTGTCAACTCATTGCTCTCCTCTCCTAACAATGTGTCTTCCTAAATCATCTACACTAAGCACCTGTCTTCATCATAATTTGCTAATTTATAATAATCTTTATTTAAAAACAACCTTTCTAGTTCTTCTTCCTGAATTTTCTAGTAAAGAAATAGTAACAAAAATTATCATGCTACTTTTGATATTCTGTTTCAAGATCACCTTTTTCCTCCTCCTACTTCTGGCAATGGAGGCCTAGGTCAAATAACAGATAAAGTAAACACAATTTCCTTTGCTCTGTGGCAACTGAATGTTTGTCCCCTGGTCAGTCTGAGATATTCAAGTGCACTTAGCAAAGAAGTCTTTAGAATTTGAGGCTCATAAGCTCTATCATGCTTGTACTGATCATGAGTGGCATCAGGCTCCAAAGACTGACAACCTGGCAAAAATCTTGGGCCATTTCCTGGAAAAGGTGAATAGAAACTCACTGGCAAACCACCCTTTCTGTATAAGTAAACTTAATTTGCTTTTTAGAAGCAGTGATTACTATTTTGTGTTTATTCTTACTAAACACAGTAAGTTAAACTTGAGCATAGGAAGTTCCATAATAACATGCAGAAGAACTTTAAGGTAAGGATGACAGAGCAGTGGAACAGTTTGTGCAAAGAGGCTGTGGAGTCTCCTTCTATGGAGATGCTCAAGACCCATCTGGATGCCCACCTGTGTGACCTATTGTAGGGTACCTGCTTTAGCAGGGGGGTTGGACTCGACAATCTCAAGTTCTTTCTAACTTCTGCCATTGTGTGATTCTATAACATCCAACTTCTGTTAGAACAGATATTCATTCCTTGGAAAAATAAAAGCAGTCCTGATTTTCTCAAAACAAAAGTATATTTTTGTTTATTTTAAGAGGTGTATGCTTTAATTTGGATTTTTTCCTTACTTTGTGCACATCTGTGATAGAATTTGCTTGTATTGGAAATAACTCTGCAGGCTATTTTTGATTGTGCTTCCTCTACTTCCCTGGACAGGATCATTTGACATTTGTATTTTATAATATATTGTTCTATTACTCTGACAGGAGTTTAATCACTGATTAGTGTATTTACCCATGTGAAGTATTTTGCAGGCTGAATATGTACTCACAGCTAATGTAGTAATTCTTGCCCTGGGAAACTTCATATGGTCTAAAGACGCGTGCTAATGTTAGCAAAGATTTTGCTTGCACAAGTGGCATTGGATGTAGCTGACTAGGTCTTCCTTGAGGTAAACTGTGTCTCATCACCACCTGTGACAGTATGTACCTACCAGTGCTTTTTCAGACTAAACAAGTACAAACTCAACAATTACCAGTGACTACCACAACTCTTCTAACCATATGGTTTTGCCTGCAGAATCATAGAAACATAGAAACCTTGGAGTTGGAAGGGCCTCTGAAGGCCATAGAATCCATTTCCCCTGCAATGAACAGGGACATTCACAGCTAGATCAGTTTGCCCAGGGCCTTATGCAGCCTCACCCTGAAAGTCTCCAAGGACAAGGCATCCACCACAACACTAGGTAACCTGTTCCAGTGCCTCACCACCCTCACTGTAAAATTTTTTTTCCTTATATCTAATGTAAATCTACCCTCTTTGAGCTTGAAACCATTTCCCCTTGTTCTATCACCACAGACCTTGTTAAAGAGTCTGTCCCCTTTGCTGAAGTTTACATCTATCTACCTAGACTTCAACAGCCTTTCCCTCATCCACCAGTTGGGTCACTAGATCATAGGAGATCAGGTTGGTCAAGCAGGACCTGCCCTTCACGAACCCATGCTGGCTAGGCCTGATCCCCGGATTGCCCCGCACATGCTGCCTGATCTCCCTCAAGACAATCTGCTCCATAACCTTCCCTGCCACCAAGGTCAGGCTGACAGGTGTGTAGTTCCCCAGATCCTCCTTACAACCCTTCTTATAGATGGGAGTCACACTGGCAAGTCAATTATATTAAACTGGAAAAAAAAAAAGAAAAGACCCCTAAAACAGTAATAATTAAATTATTTTGCACTTAAAACTAAATTATAAACATGATCACCTAATCATCACCTTAGGCACAATTCAAATAGTGAAAATGAAAACATTTTTTGGACAAAACTTGATCTCTAACCAAAAGTCCCAAAGCTTTTTCTGAATTTGTAATTATCTCCTCTCTGGGGCATAACAGCCCTGCTAGCAGCCTCTGTAAAGTTGCACCTGACATTCAACTCTAGAATCAAACTTTATTACTTAAACTGAAAGGCTACAGATTATGATTTAAATTAATTCCTTTGCAATATCGGCCTGTCAAGTGATGATGGAAGCAGTATTTGCACAGAAAACGACAGCAGCTGACAGACGGGAGGGAAAGCTGTCTGTAACATACAGACTACTTTGTCAGACATGACTCCCCGTTTTTAATCACTGGAACACTGAGCTTGCAAAACCTGCATGTCCAGTGGACTCCAATAAACATATGCAACTACCCCATAAAAGAAAATGACTCATTTGTTTGCCCTGGACCCAAATCATCTTTCCTCAGATTTCCTTTGTTCCTTGTGTGCTTTGAGGTCAATTAAAAAATGAATGCCTTCCAAACAGACCGATAATTAGTTAACAGTCTCTTCATTATGGGTCCCACAGGGAACATTAATTTACAAGAAGCCCTGACCCTGCTGTCCTTGGGAAGCCCTCAGTAATAAGTTACAGAAGCAGAGGCCAAGGCAAACCTGTTCAGAGTAGGACTACACAGATGCTAAAGAAAGAGCTGATGTCCCTAGAGCCTTCCTAACTAAACTACTAGAAGCAGTACCACTACTCCTACACTCAGGTTCATTTTATTTTCCAAGCATACATAGCCAGACAATTGGTTTTTGATCGCACAGTTTGTGAGAAGACTCTTTAGTTACCTCTCAGGGGGTGTATTACAGGCATTTTGCTCACTGCATTGTGCAAAACAAACCGTAGGTCTGTGATTCAGCACCATATAGTTTCATCATCTCACTGCTTAGATGGTTGCAATTTTCTGATTTGAAAGCATGTTTCCACCAGGGAACAGCAGCCAACTTCTCCTCCCCACCAACTGACTTTTGCTGTATATTATGTCCCTTACTATAATAGCAGAAATGTCTTTTATACCACAACAGTGAGAAGGTGAATACAAGTAGCGTACTGCTTTACCATGACCATAAAGCACAGTGCAAACATGTTCTGTATTTCAGCTGCACTCAGAACATTTTTTTTATTAAGAAGGCAGGATAATGTTGTATGCAATCGTGAAATTTTACGATTTTAATCAATATGTATCACACAACAAAGAAATCCAAAGATGTGATTGTGGCCTGTGATGTATCACAGGCAGATTTACATGGCTTAGTTCAAGTATCCATAGAAATATAACAGAGTGGAGTTGCCTGAGCTTAACCAGGTATACTGTACTGACAAACTGAGTCCTCAAAGACAAGCCCAAAGCAAATTAACACCATAATACATACATGCAGCAAAAGTTAAAGCTGCATGAGCTACAGTCATTTCTTTTGATTGTGTTCTGAAGTGTAATGTAAAGTCACGTAGATTCCCATGCAACACTGTTATCATCATGTATAAAATTAATGCTTCTAAAATACTAAACTTAGCAACATCAGTTTAAAAGTTCCTTAACAGTGTTCTTCCCTTATCCATATAGCTTCAGTCATCCTGAGGAAACCTTTTCATACTAACATTAAGCTTTCCTGTCTCCTGATTCATAATGACACAGTTTCCTGCAATTTCAGTTGTAGAAACAGTTCACAAAGGCAACTACAATATATATCATATTGGTCTTAGATTAAGGTTGTATTAGGTACTTTGGTAATAAAACTTTTGTTCTTCTGCTAAGTTCTTCATTGAGATACTCTTTCGCCTAATCACAGAACTCAGCTCTGCCTTTTAACTTCCCCTTTCCTTAACTGCTTAAGGAAAAGAGAGTGCAAGAGGGGAGGCTACAACTTATAAGAACCTCAGAGTTCTGTTACTGTACCTGATCAAGGTCTACCCATTAATTTACAGGAGCAGAAACTCTGGAATTTGTCCATTTGGTCGTCCTTGCTGTATGAACTTGACTCTGTTTTACATATCTAGTTACTGTTATGGTATGAGAAAGTCCACACTAAAGTCTATGCTAAAGCCATGAAAGAAAGTTCCTTCCTTCCAGAAGGAAAAACACTAACAACATTGTGAGAGTCGGAGGATTCAACAAGAAGACTACTGACATTGGAAGCTGAAAAAACACCATGGAAAAAAAGATAGTAAACACTGGTAATTTTAAGGATACCCAGAGAAAGGATGATCAGCCCATACTCTCAATCCCAAGCATAGATTCAGGTTGGGTGTAGAATGGCTTGAGAGCAGCCACAAGCAGGATTTGGGAGTGTCTGCTGATGAAAGACTCAACATGAGCCAGCAATGTGCATTTGCAGCCCAGAAGGGCAACTATATCCTGGGTTGTATCAAGAGAAGCATGAGCAGCAGGTCAAAGGAGGTGATTCTACCCCTCTGCTCTGCTCTCATGAGACCCCACCTGGAGTACTGCATCCAGTTCTGGGGCCTCTAAGACAAGAAGGACATGGAGCTCTTGGAGCAGGTCCAGAGGAAGGCCACAAAAATGATCAGAGCACCTCCCTGTGAGAACAGGCTGAGAGAGTGGGAGCTCTTCAGCCTGGAGAAGAGAAGGCTCTGGGGGAACCTTACAGTGGCCTTCCAGTACCTGAAGGGGGTCTACAGGAAAGCTGAGGAGAGACTTTTTATAAGGGCAGGTAGCAACAGGATGAGGAGAAATGGCTTTAAACTGGAAGAGGGTAGATTTAGACTAGATATTAAGAAGAAATTCTTTTCTGTGGGGGTGGTGAGACACGGGAACAGGTCACCCAGAGAGTCTGTGGATGCCCCCTCCCTGGAAGCATTCAAGGCCAGGTTGGATGGGGCTTTGAGTAACCTGGTCTAGTGGGAGGTGTCCCTGCCTATAGCAAGGAGTTGGAGCTACATGATCTTAAATGTTTCTTCTAACTCAAACCATTCTATGAATCTACGATTCTTTGATTCTATGATTCTATGATACTCAGCCTGACTGATGACTGCATAGCCACTGGAGAGTTACTGGGTGTCTCATCCCTGATCATACTTCTGCTTTGCGTCATAGCTCATTATTCCTATTTATCAATCATGTACAGTAACTTCAAAATGATTAATTTGTGATTTTAAGTTGTGTAGATCCTGCTTGCAGAGTTTTTGGTACACAAGAAAATTTACCCGAAGTGACTAAGAGAGTTGACTCCTAGGGACCAGTGGGAAAACTGCTCCCATGCACTCAGCGTGCCAGGTGGGAGAAGACAAACTTACTAGAAGAGTGCCTTTCTTTTGCTAGTTGTCTATTGCCTGAGGCATCTCCTTCCACGAGGAGGTGTATGAGGGTCTCAGGACTACAGAAATAAGTAGTTATTTCCTAAAGGTGTAGAAAAGAATGTTCTGTAATTTCCCACAATAAACCTTACACAATTTAGTAACTCAGATCTTTTTCTGCTCACTGCTACCCAAGTAGATATTGCTGAAATGACTTCTCCAATGACAGAGGATACCAGTTCACATAGGAAGAAGAAGTATATTTATGGGAAGACTCAAAGGCTTCCTAATTCTTGGCTCTGTGGTTTCTGTTACAGTCCCTAAGCTAAATCCTCTGTGGTTCCAGATTTCTTTATGATAAGATATAGAAATACTCTCAGCTACTGGTTCAGGTCAAGTTTTCTGGGTATCGTACTCATCCCTGTGCATCCAAAGGCTATAGCTGTACCCCTTGAAAAAAATGAGCTCAGCAAAGAACCATGTTTTCATGTTTTCAGTTAGAAAGGGCTTGCATACAGATTTCTTTGAGCTAACACCCTCTGTACAAAATGAATCTTGAATTACAGTATTTAAATAAGTCCTTGGCCCCTTTTTCAAAGATCCTGAACCTTTGATTAGTTTAGGGTCCTTCAGAAGCCAAAGGACTCTGAATTCAGGGAGCCTGGCACAGCTAGCATGACATTACCATCGACTTTAAGAGGTCCTGAAGGAGGACACAAGGCAAGCATACACTGCACTGCAGATCCTACAAACTTGGGAGGAAAGTCCAGCAGCCTATCAGGAAAAAATGATTACAATATTCTTTAAATCAATATTTTCTAGCATAACTTCATTTGCACTGAAAACTTTTAACTCATTCTAATTAACAACACAGAAATCACTGCCAAAAGGAAAAATGAAAGCTTTTTAAAGGAAAGAATAGGAACTTAGCCTGCAAAAATTGCAGATTTCCACTGCTCCCAATAGTGTCTGAGATGTGATTCTATTGTCTTTTCCTATTTTTTTTTCTGTTTCTTTTTCCCTAAAAGAAGACTGAGTAAGTTTTTAGCTCTTTTTACTACAGTCCTTTTGTCAGTGCCCTCTCTGGCCTGAAATAGGTGACAAGGCTCAGGGTCTTTAAAATTGATAACTGACTGTAACACTGTTTCTTGCCCTTCAAGTGTTTTAATGTTAAAGGTTTGATCTTTATGAGTAAAGATCAACGTGAAAAGAAATCCTCATCTATACATGAACTCTTCTCTTATGTAACTATATTCTTGAATTGAAATTTTTAACTGAAAAAAAAAAAGACTCCTGAGTTTTTTAAAATCTTCATGGAAGCATGTAAATCCAGAAAATTTCATTATTATTATTACTTGAAAGAACATTGTGAGCCTGGTCTGATAGGCACCATGTTTTCTTTGAAGAAGCTTGGTCATCGTTCTTCATTATCACTAAATAAGCTATTTTCTATAAAGTTGTCAAGGCCCTCTAACCTTATTTATTTTGGTCACTTCACTTCACATTCTATGGAAGGATATTGTCCAAAGAGACTCCTTTGTTTAGAAAATGTCCTAATGGAACTCAAAGTATTTTCCTTATCACTGTCATTATTGGCTATCAAAAGGAAGTCACATATATTTCATTTTCCTTGTATATCACAAATTTAGTTATAAAAAGTGACTGACAAGGTTCAGTTAAGGGATACATCTAGTAAATCATAAATGTGAACAACATTAAATTTTCTTTTCGGGTCTTTCTAAGGTATCTGTCTCCTTGACAAGTAAAGGCAATGTCTGTAATTTAAAAATAAAAAATAAAAAAAAGAAGTTTTGGTGGTGTTAATTTATCTTATAAACAGTGTAAAACACCTAATGGAAGTTTTCCACTAATAGCTATATAAACTATCACAGGGATAGCCCTTCTATTTCTATGATTTCAAGTCACTGCAAAACTGTATTACATATCTTGAACATCTCTTTGTCTCTTTTATGGCTTGATTTAGGGTCAGTAATGATATACCAGGAGATAGAACTTGGTCTGGGGTGGTGATTTAAACAATCAGCCTTGAAAACTTGTTAAAAAAGTTCTATGCGGAAATGATGAATACTTGCACAGAATTACATACGTAATTAAATGCACATAATGAAATAATAAACCTTCCTCCTATGGAACAGTTGAAAACATTTTTAGATAATTTTTAGTCAAGTTTGGGTTCTGCTGTGACAGAAATTATCAAGATTAGTCTGCATTTACGTGATAAGGCAACAAATCAGATTCTGTGAAGCTAAGACTCAGTCAACAACACAATGAATTCAGAATGTTTTATGTAAAAGATGGACAAAAATATACACATCTGCCAGTAAATAACCTCTTCTCTGTGTTGGCACTTTTCTAAATTAGAAATTAGGGATTCACAGTCCCAATAAATACAATATATTGCTGGTTAATAGCTCTCACAACCCTTTATGATTTTAAAGGAGATTTATAGTTTTATAATGAGGAAAATTAAGTTCAGGTGCTATTAACTCATCCAAAAGCTATGCATAAAAAAAAGGCAAAGCAAATCCTATACATCTTCCATTAAATAGAAAATACAAAAGCATTTTATTAAAGTTTTCCCTTGTGTCCTGTTTTCAAAGAAAAAAGTCTGTATTTGAGGTGACTTCAAAGCAGTGTAATTAATTTGGTCAATTTCAAAGATCACTTAATGAGCGCTGTGTTTAATGAAAATTCTCTGAAACTTTTTGGCTATTTTCTATGCCTATTCAGCACAGCAGCAGTTTTGAGCACTTGTACAGATGTTTCCAACCATTTCTGCCAAATGCAAATTTACTTCCTGAGTGATTGAATTATCAATGCCAATTTTAGCTGATAAGGAAGAATCAGATTACTACTTGTATTCTTTCAAGATCAATTTAGGAATATTCCCAGTCTCTTTTAATGCTTTTTAAAAACAGCATAGCAGGACTGAGTAGGTTTAACACTCTGCCAGTATGGTTATAAATAAAGTATCTAAAACTAAAATTGTATTGTAATGGAGTTATCATCCAAAATTAATACTGCATAGTCTCATGACACAATTCTAAAACTTTATATAAAAACTTATAAAATTAGTCTTGGAACATCCATCTAGAACTACTCCTTGTTATCATTTATAATTTACTACTGTCTGACAATTCATAAAGTAACTATTTACCTTAGGATACCATTGTTTTCTCAAATATGAAGAGCTATCTACAAAGTTCAAAGTAAACTTCTGCAACAATAATAATAAGTAATAATAATAATTTCAGCACCTAAGGGTTACACTACGGAATTATAGAATCATAGAGTATTCCAAGTTGGAAGAGGTGCACAAAGATCACGGAGTCCAACTCCTGGCTCCACACAGGATCACCCAAAATCCAAACCCTATGTCTGAGAGCAATGTCCAAATGCTCCTTGAACTCAGGTAGCCTGGGGCCGTGCCCACTGCCCTGAGCAGTCTGTTCCATGGCCACCACCCTCTGGTGCAGAACCTGTCCCTAACCCCCAACATGCCCCTCCCCTGATGCAGCTCCATGCTTTCCTCAGGCCCTGTCATTGTCACCAGAGAGCTGAGATCAATGCTGCCCCTCCACTCCCCTTGAGAGGAAGCTGTTGGGTGCCATGAGGCCTCTTCTCAGTATCTTCTTCTCCATGCTGAGCAAGCCAAGGGACTTCAGTCTCTCCATCTATATTTTGCCCTCTAGACCTTGCATATTCTTCAAAGTGGGCTTCTTTGGGCACTGTCCAATAGTTTTATGTCCTTCTTATATTGCGGTGCCCAAACCTGCACCCAGTGCTTGGGGTGAGACCAGACCAGTGCAGAGCAGAGTAGGATAATCCCTTCCCTCGCCCAGCCAGCAGTGTTGGGCCTGGAGCACCCCAGGATATGGTTGGTCCTTTTGGCTGCCAGGTTACATTGTTCACTTGTTTCAATTTGTCATCAGCCAGGACCTGCAGGTACATTTCTGCGGGGCTGCTCTCCAGCCTCTTGTACCCTAGTCTGTACACATATCCAGAGTTGCCTCATCCCAAGTGTATTCCATTCATTACATTGCTCACATAACCGAAGTTACTCATCCATAAACATCAATGAAAGTAAAATTCAGCAATAAAAGTATTTAATTTTCATTTATCTCTGTGTTTTAGGAACATAATAGAATTATTATTGATTGTTGATTGATTATTGAATTATTGATTTCCCCTTTTTTTAATAATTTCTCTGAACTATATGAAGCCCCATGGATGATCATGAACTCTATGCAAGAACCCCAGTCTTAGTTTTCCTTTTCCTTGGCTAAGTAGGATAGAAAATGAATGAAACATACTGGCTTTTGAGTGAAGTTTTATTTGGGATAAAATTAACTAGAATGATTCATGTATCACACTATCAAAAGTCCTTGCTTCAGTCTTTCACCATTATAACCTATAAATCTGTGGTCACACTTCAAAGACTGCTTATACATAATCTGGTTATAAATTCAGCCAAAACAATCTCTGTACTGAAATCTAAGAAAGCATCAAACCAAGTACCTGCACTTAGCTCTTTTTTCTTGTGATACCTGAGGCACTTCTATTGCAAGAAACTGGAAATACTGAGTGATAAAAAGTTTCAATTCCTATAGTAATCTGAAACTATTATTACTATTTCTATTAACAACATCCTATTAAAAAGTTTTTTAAAATCAGTGTCAAAGAATCACAGAATGGTTAAGCTTGGACGGCAGTTTTGGATGTCATCTGATCCACTCTCCTGTTCATGTACGTTCAGCTACAGCCACTTGACCAGAACCATGTTGAGGCAGGTTTTGAAGATCTCCAAGAAGGAGAGACTCCACAACCTCTCTGGGCAATTTATGCCACTGTGCCATCATCCACACAGTAAACAACTCTGAAAAGATGTTCAGAGGGAACTCTTTGTGTTCCATTATTTGCCCATTGCCTCTTGTCCTGTACCTGAGCACTACTGAAAAGAACCTGGCTCCATCTCCTTTGCACTCTCCCTTAAATATTATGATGTTTCCGCTCTTCTGCATCCTGAGCAGTTTCAACTCTCACAGCCTCTCCTCATAGGAGAGATGCTTCAGTCTTTTCATCATCTTCACGACCCTTCATTGGACTCCCTTGCCCAGCACTGAGCGCAGTACTCTGGATGTAGCTTCATCAGTGCAGAGGAGTGGGTATGGATCTCCTCCCTTGACCGGCTGGGAACATTTTGCCAATGCAACACAGTAATCTGACAGTAGCAAGACTTAGGTAAATATGCTAGTGACAAAATCTTGTAGGGTCCCACAATAACGTGATCATAAAATAATAATTTGAAGTTAACATTTAGCTAAAGAAGATAAATAATACAAAATGGATTCAAGGCTTTAGCCAAACTGTTCCCTTGAGGAATGAATTCTAGAGTAAAGATATGAACAGAGCTTTCTGCATTTTTAAAAGCAGATACCGTGTACTGCATGTCAAGCTACAGATCTGTGAATACAGACTTTTAAAAGAGAATGGGAAAGCAGAGATTTAATGCTAATTTGATGTATCACTCGAAGTCAAGATACCCTCTAAGACTTGTCTGACAAGACGCATACAAAGTATAAAATGATCAAGCTGATATTGTAAGTTATTTTATTAGCAGATCAGGTTTCTGCATGTTGCAGAATTCCACCTACAAAGGGCTGTATTAGAAAAACAGTTTAATTAGATACAAGGTAGAAGTAATGCAGTGAACAAAGTGTACACAGGTGGAAGTACGATCAATCAAAGAAATACAGTTGTCTCTGACTGACACCATCTTCCTTGATTAAATGATCACATAGCACCGAATGATCATTTCTGCACTGTAATTCTACTGCTCAGAACTGAACAAAGTTCACCAGTTTTGTTTCACACAGTCAAGCTAAGATCATATTTAGTTTTGATCTGCCTAAGTTTCGCTTTTCCAAATCTGAATGAAACCAGAAACCTCAAAAATAAAATTCATCCGAACTTATATTTTCCTTACTTGCCTCTTACTCAGTGCATAGCTTCGTATAACTCTGAGGTGACTCAGTTTTATTTTTTAAATCAGATCACAACCTTTAGAATTTGATTTTGGATACTGTAATTAAATTGTCAAACAAAGGCCTAATGCTTATGAAATATGAGGAAGAGAACCAAAGAAAAAGGAAATACATAGGGAGAGGACTCAAAATATTAATAATTGAGGGTATAATCAATGCAACAGTTGTCCAGAAAGAACCCTTCCACTGCTATTTGAATTTTCAGAAGCTCTCAAATAAATAAATAAAATTAAATAAATAAAAGCAAAGCATGCTAATTCTTTAGATGGAATAAAATCTCTCATTATTTCAAATTCTTTGAACTGATTAAATGCAAAAGTAATGCCACAGTATTGTTCTATCATGGAACTATCGGGGTATCAAGATAAAGGAATTTAAATTGTGGTGCCATGTATGCAGCTTCTGCTCCAGTCGAAGTAGAGCAATATGAGTACGAGCCTGACTACACCATACATTTTAGGGCTACAAATCAGGCCATTTTGTTAACAATTTTCTACTTAAGCCAGTCTTGAGTTCGGTAACAGAAAACAGACAGAAGCTCCATGTTGTCCACATCCTCCAAATGCATGGTTCTTGATAAACCAATAAGTATTGTCAAGCTGAATGGTCTATATCCAGAGAAAAATTTATAGTTGCTGATCTCCAGAAAGCAGTAGTTGTCTTTCCTAAAGGTTCACTCTGCAGCAAGTGTACTGCAGATAGTAATTCTGTTCTGGTGTCAAGATTTTGTGCAATGCTGTATAGCCTTACTGTGAATGCAATATCTTGATATTTTTCAAAGAACCCTTGTTTCCACAGTAACTTTAAGAAGGTTATGTTGATTTGCATATTTTTCATGCCAAAACCCATCCAAAAGTGGATAACTGAAAGTAGCTCGTATAACTATGTACGAGTGACATATCAAACATATGGAGTGCGAAAAAGAGGAGTGAAATCATTAAAGAAGAGCAAGAATATAACTTTTCTTAAAAGGTTTAGCCTCTTTATGAAACACTTAAAAGACAATGTGACACTATTTTTCTGGATGAAATCTGTAAAAAAAAATACTAGATTCCTGGATTTTTTTAAAACAACCTCATTCAGTTTTATTTTTTAATTTATTGACTGGTGCTTCTGCCCTAAAGTTATATTTATAATTACATCACTATTTATATTATAATTACAACACAAATACATAAAACTTCAGATATATGATATATACATAGTCAGAATATATAGGCTCCTTCTTATTTATATGGTCCCATGTCTTCAGTGTTCTGAACTAACTGTCGAGTCTCACTGAAACCTACTACATGGGCTAGGTTTGAGGACAATTAGACTTTTAAAATTATAAATGATCTGAGGCCAGCAGGCTGAAACTTTCAAAGCATCACTTTGTATTGTATTTGTCACTAGTATTTGAAACAGAAACTCAAAAAGAAATAAAACAATAACCAAACAGTTCAACTACTAGAATTACTGGTATGAAGGTAAGGCAACTAGTACTTCACAAAAGCTGTGGGTAAAAACACAACAGTTCATCAGTACAGCATTTTAAAGTAATACACTTAAATACTGCTGTGAGGTAACAATGTTTTTCCATTATCGTAATCTTATAGCTCTAAGAAACTAAAATGAAGACAGAAGTATTCATTGTTAAACCACGGTAAAGACAGCGTCTTATTAAGATCCAAAGATTTACATGCTGAGTATATTACATTGTTGCAAGTGCCTTTAGGGAAAAAGTCTACCTAGGATGCTTAATTCAAAAAAATAAACTAAGAAGCTTTTCAGTTCTATCATGTATTGATGACAGAAAAAAGTATTTGTATTCTCAGCATACTTTTTAAGTCACTTACATGACTTTTTAAGACAATATGGCTTAATTCACACAGAAAAAAAAAAAAAGGAATTTTGTGGCCTGCATGTTTTGTTCAATTAAATTCTATAGAATGGACTTCAGATGTGAAGATTAGTAAGACTTACCACACTTGCAATCTTACTATTTTTTGCAGCATTTTTCAAGATCTATATCTTCACCAAACCTTTTCTGCACAAATACTTTCCACATGCATTTTGCTTCTTATGACACAAATAGAAACTGTTTTACTGACTCCTAGTGCTCTGTTTCCCTTTTTGTCTGTCTCAGAAAAACAAAAACAAACAAAAAAAGAGCATCAGAAAACCAGACAAAAGTACAAGGGCTGCTTGGAAAGTAATGTCTCCTATCTTATTATGCTGGCTCATTATGTCAGAGGTGAATGTTGGTGGTATGGCAGCAGAGGTTGAACCTTCCCTCTAATATTTTGTTAAATTTTGTTGCTGTGCGACAGGTGGCAGCAGAGGGGCAGTCTGTCAAAATGATATCTGATGTGGAAGTCCGGATGAAGCAAAGGGATGCCACTGAATTCTTCCATGCATAAAAAATGGCACCCATTGACATTCATTGACACATGCTGAACAGCTATAGAGACCAACCAGAGGATGTGAGCACAGTGAGGTGGTGTATTTCAGCAGTGGCAACAGTGACAGTGGGTCACCCTTGCTGTTGCAGATTTTTATGAGTGTGGCATACAGGCTCTTGTTCATTGCTGGCAAAACTGCATAGCTGATGGTGGTGACTATGTTGAGAAAGAGTGCTCTATGTTGAGAAAGAGAATTTGCTCTATCAAATAGTGTTATTGCGCTCTTTGTATCTGTTGTAGTTTCCAGGGAGATAAATAAGAGGTATCTTGAGAGACCTACATACATTCACACAGAAGTTCCAGTTACAAGTACAGCAAGTGCATCTCACTAAGTATCACTGCATTAAAAACTTTGGGAACTCATTATGGTATGGAAAGTTCCCAAATCATTCTTGATGTTCCCAAACCCTCCTGGTTTTGGAATCCCATTAGCTCATAAATTACTAACTTCTAAATTTTGTCTCAGAATCTGAAAAGAAAATATATATTTGTGTTGTCATTCTGACAACTAGTTTCATAACAAATCTCAAAGTTATCCAATACATTCCTTTTCATTTGTTCCTCCCTGCAATATATTAATCCTGTAGTAAAATGTAGCAGAAAAGCAGAGACTTGGAGTTAGAATTCACACAGAAAAAAAAAAAAAAAAAGAATTTTGTGGTAAGCATCTGTTTTCTGTTAAATAACTGTGGAGATGTTCAAGACTCATCTGGATGCCTATCGGTGTGATCTATTACAGGCAACCTGCTTTAGTGAAGGGGCTGAACTAAATGATCTCTTGAGGTCCCATCCAACCCCCGCAATTCTGTGATTTCATGTGATTTTGTAATTTCATCCAAATGCAAAAATGTATTTTCTGAGATGTATCTCTTTTACAAAATCAGGTGATCGTGTATTTATTTATAATGGTATATTACAAATACACCTTTACAAGTGTCAAAATTTAACGTGAGTAAATTTGCACTATGAATGCAGAAAATTGACAGCTGGCTCTTCTTTTGCAAGTTCTTTAGTATTTACATGCAGACCTGGATATTCTCAGAACATTTTTGCCACTGATAAACTGTTGATATTTCCTAGGCACACTGGTTCATAACTGGCTTGTAATAGATGATGAAAAGGGAAAGAGACATCATCATAAAGCAAATATATTTATGGCAATAAATAACACTGTATTGGCAGGTGTATATCTGGTCCTAAAGGATGTGCTCACTGTTTTGACAATATCAGATAAATTGTATAAATGAAAATGCTGAAAGGAAATTAAGACACATGGAAAAAATGCTAAAAAATAATTCCTTCCAAATAAATAATTTTAAGACAGATGCCAGTTACTGCACTCTAATCCAATGAAAATGTAAGCGCTCTTGAGACTCATCTGAAGTTATATTTGGATAGACAGAAGATGAGATAATATTTTCCTTCACTTATCATAGAAGCATCACTATAAATGACTTCAAATGGTTTTCTCTATCTTGTTAAGTTAGTTAAGTAAGATAGGGTCTATATTAAAGACTATTTCTTCCATTTGTGCTATAGTTTATCTAGCAGTAGCTGTTTTACCCCTTATTAGAAAGCAGTAGGAAAAACTCTAATGATAGGAGACTCATATGCAATTTTAATATGTGTTCAATTACAAATTTCAAAATCTTTTTCTCAGACGTACCAATATTCACCCAGGTCGGTAACTGAAGTCTACCATACTATATAACTGTAATTGTAATTACAAGTTAGAGATGATGCCAAATTATGAATTACTTCCAGCTCCAATATACTTAAATATACATGTAGTGTAATCACAAATGGTACAAAACACTTATTGCAATTTTCAGTATTAGTCTGAACCTTCACAATTCATATTGCTTGAGGGAAAAGTTGAGGCAAGTTTCTTATTGTGCTCTATAAGAGAGCAGTATTATGCTTTTCCACAGATTATTTTAAGCTAATCTATATAAGGAAGACCTAAGAATTACACCTTTCTCTTTGTTTGAAAGGTGTTACATCTTTCATTTTCAGTTCTTCCTATCTTCTGAGCATATTCGATCCTCTAGTTTCAAAGGTTACCTCTCTGATTTTACATCAAGAAAAAACACCTGTATGTTTGCCTTGATTTCTTTCATGGGAAAAGATCTTCTGCTTGGTGTAAAATGACTCCAAAGGCAGACCTCTTATTGATATTTTGTTATCGGTGATATTGCTTATGTAAATGTACTCTGCCACTGAATCCAGAAGCAATATTAAGACTTATATTCTAACTAATAACAATTTTTGTGAAATATTTGAAATCTTTGTATTTTGAAGTTTCTCCATGTATGATCTATTTTTTTTTTCCTATTAAACATCTTGTTTCTTATTCAAAATTTATCAAGTTCATCTTACTTTATATAAAAAACCCAGTAACTTATAAATGTTTTCTTACATTATCCTACACAGAAAAGGACTCTAAAAAAAAAGTTGATCTCTGGCTTAAATTAGTTTACATGACTGGCTGCATGGATGGTGTCAGGAACCAGGTATTGGGTACTATGATCTTGGACAGGCTTTTGAGAGACCAAGTATGTGAACATTGGATGGAATGCAACTGAGCAGGTGGGGCAAGAGTGTTCTGGGAATCAAGCTGGCTGGATTGATTACCAGGTAGGGGATGGGAACTAGGGGGGAGGGGATGGAGTTCTATGTAACAGAGAAGGGATGGGGAATGCTGTCACTTTAGGAAACAATGGGAAAAAGCCTCTGACTTGTCCCAAAGGATCTTATGATGAATTCTCAGAGAAGATAACATTGCTAATAGCCTGGCTGAATTGCCTGCACACCAATGCACGTAGCCTGGATAACAAGCAGAAAAAGCTGGAAGCCATGATGGAATTGGAAGTATGACCTAATTGCTATAACACAGGTGGGATGAGTCACATGACTGGAGCATGGTGATCTAGGGCTACAACCTTTTCGCAAGTGTTAGGAAAGGGATGAGGAAGTTGCTCTCTATGTTAGGGGATGGACAGAGTACAAAGAGCTGCCTCTGAGTAACAGCCATGATCAGGTTGAGAGCTTGGGGATAAAAATCACGGACTGGACCAATAAAGGACAGCTGGTGGTCAGGGCCACCTTATCAAGGGGAGTCTGTTGACAAGGCCTTCTTGCTTCAGTTACAAGGGGTGTTGCTCTCACAGGCTGTCATCCTTATGTGGGATTTCAACCACCCAGATATCTGCTGGGAAAGCAACATGGTGAGCTACAAGTAAACCAGGAGACTCCTGGACTCTATTGACAATAACTTTCTGGTTCAGGTATTGGACAGGCCGCCCAGAGATGAAGCGTTTCTGCACCTGGTGTGCACCAGTGCAGAGGAAATTGTTAAACAGATTAAGATCAGAGGTAGACTGGGCTGCAGTCACCATGTCCTGGTTGAGTTCATGATCTCGAGGAACATGGTCCTGGCAAAGAGAGGAGTCAGGACCCTGAACTTCAGGAGAGTGAATTGCAAGCTGTTTAAGGAGTTGTTTGATGTGGTCCCCTGGGAAAATTTCCTTAAGGGAGATGGACCTGGCAGCACTTTAAGGTTGCCTTTGTGAGTGCACAAGAGCTCTCCATCCCCCAGGGTAAGAAATCAGGCAGGAAACCAGCATGGCTGAGTGAGGACCTGCTCATCAGATTGAGAGGAAAAAGGAAAAGTATAAGCAGTGGAAGTGGAGATGAGTGTCTTGGGAAGAATATAGGGATGCTGTCCAAATGTGCAGGGATGGGATCAGGAAAGCACAGATAGAATTGAACTTGCTCTCAGTACAGCAAGGATACAGAGCTGTTGGATCAGGTCCAGAGGGGGGCCATGAGTGTAATCAAAGGGCTGGAGCACCTCTCCTGTGAAGAAAGGTTGAGGGAGTTGGGCTTGATTAGATTGGAGAAGAAGGGCTCCACAGACTCTTCACTGTGGCCTTCCAGTACTGGAAGGGAGCTTACAAACAAAAGGGGGACCTACTTTTTACATGTTCTGATAGCGGCAGGATAAGGAGGAATGGCTTTAAAATAGAAGAGGGGATATCTACACTAGATGTGAGGAGAAAAGTTTTTACTCAGGGGGTGAAGAGGCACTTGCACAAGTTGTCCAGAGAAGCTGTGGATGCTCCATCCCTGGAGGTGTTCAAGGCCAGGCTGGATGGGGCTCTGGGCAACCTGACCTGGTGGGTGGCAGCCCTGTCCATGGCAGGGGATTGAAACTGGATGGTCTTGAAGGTCCCTTCCAACCTAAGCTATTCTATGATTCTATGACACTGTTTCAATACAGCTACCAATTAACTTCCAAAATCCCTTTTTTTCAACTTCAGTTAAGAACTAAAATACTGTGAATGTTAGGCAGAAGTATCTTTTTAACAGTGTTATTCCATAGTATTTGCATGAAAGACAAAGAAAGAACACGTTGCCAATGTATTTTGAGTACCTATTACAATTGAACAATGACATATCTTGTGACACAGTGCAGGCTGACTTAAGGAAAGATCTATCTAAGTTTAGATTAATAGTCCACGGAGAAAAAAAAAAAAAACAGCAACACACCTTGTCATTCATTTATTCAGCCCAGTAGTTGAGGTGTTTGCGTTAGGAGAAAATATAAACATTGCTAGGGACAGATTAATGCCAGCACCCACCTGTTCTTTGATAGTTTAGACGCATTTTCCTCATATATTTTTTTCTGTACCCCATCAGAGGCTCCCTGGTGTTAAAACTGGGAGATGGGAACTACACTAAATGTAAGTTACTCACTTATTGAGATAGGGCTAGTCTTTATTAGTTACAAATAAATCATTAAATGCAATACATATGTTAAAAAAAAAATTAAAAAAAAGGAAAAGAACAGAGAAAGATGGAGAGACTTAAGAACATTAAAAAAAATCACTTCCAAATGTAAATGATGAAACTCCTTCTCTACTGGGTGAGTTATAAAATGTTCTTTGGACAAGATAACAAACTTACACCTTTTTACAGCTTTTACTGAATATATTATCAGGTGGCTCTGGCTATTACCTTGGGGAAAAAAAACAGTTCTCTTCCCCTAGAAACAGTCTCTGGAAAATTGAATATTTAATACTGTTTTCAGAGAACGATATTTCCTCTTCATGAAGCACTGTTTTTAAAAAAATTAACTAAGAAATAAAAAGTTCATTTTTATGCAGTATATAAATAGACATCATGGTTTTGCATTTATCAGATTTGCATTTTGATTTTTTTATGTAAAAGAGAATGTTATTTTCTTCTATTTCAGTTTTGCCTAATTTTATCATTTAAATAGAAGATGTAAGTTAATATTGTCATTAGTTTCATCTGAGAACATCAGAACAACAAATAAATGAATAAATTTATTTTTTATAAAGCAAAAAACTATTTTTATTTTTCTGACCAAGGTCTAAGTAGAAATTAATTTGTCATTAAAGAAATTAAAAATTCCCTTCTCAGAACTACACCTACACAATGTTTTATTCCCTGGTCTGTGATGAGGATGAAGAATGAATATCATATTAAACCTCATCTAAGCTTTAACACATTATTTGGATTATTTTCTACTTTATTGTGTCCCACTAATTACAGTTGTTGGAGAATAATGGGATATATATAGATTCTTTCTCTGAACATTAGAATTGTCATATCCACTTACATTAGTGTATGGAAATGCTCAGTTTTTATCAAGAAACATACTTTTTAAGACCTCCCTAACCTCAACAGAAAGGCAAGTCTGTGAATAGCAGGTATGTGCAACTTTTCCTTTCTTGTTCTCATTACACTGAAGGATGTAAGTTACCAATTCAGAAAAACTAGTTCTTTTTATCTTTTTCTTTTTTTTTCTTTTTTTTTTCTTTATCATTAGTGCTCCATGAGGGATAGGAATAAATAAAAATGAAAAAAAAAACAAAAATACATTAGCTTTTAGGAATGCTGGGGAAGAAGAATGCAGCAGTTCAAAGAGAGAAGCAGTAGCACTGTCAGAAACTTTTGTCCTGCTGTCCTTAAATGACATTATAAGAATTGGTGTCCTTCTTTAAAAGAGACAGTTCCTCATTTATTGGACCTATGAAAAGCTAATACTTCTCCAATAGGCTTTGCTCTTGCTTTCAGCATTTCTATAGGAACAGGACAACAGAAGTTTTGTTGAAAGTCTAACTCTGACCTCTGCACTTCAGAGATCCATGAAGTCTGTTTGGGTTTGCTGTTGTCAATGCTATTTCTTAAAACACACATCACTTGTGGATTGCAGAGGTAAAATAGAAGCACAAGAAACATGTGGAAAGGATTAAATGCATTTTTACATAGATTTATCACTACAATTGATGTGTATGTTCTTTACTGACACAAATTGAGTAGATTTCAACTTGATTTATTGTTCTGTTCTACTTAGTTTTCAACCTGAGCTCCAAGCAACATACATACCATGGGCTGGTATTCAAACAGAGCTTGCTCTAAGCTTTTAAAAACTTAATTAAAACCAGGCATATTTTTTCCCTATTGCAAAACATCAGTATTTATTTACAAAGTATATTTATTCATCACATATATTTAAAAGCAGAAGAAGAACCTTGAGATTTTGGGAGTTTGGCAGACATTGAGCATTGGTATTCAAACTTTATGACATATTTGAACTATAGAGTAAATCTAAATTCTGAGTGCCTCATAAGGATTTCAGGGATTTAAGAGATTGCAGCTTGAAAAATCCTTTTTAGTTATTACTTAGATCTTAGATTTTTGAGACACTGATTATCATCACAGTTTCGACTTCCTGCTGCTCCCACATTTAGAACAAAGCCACTGCTCTGCATGTTTCAAATCTCATATGTATTATAAAGTGGGGAATTCAAATCAAATCACAATTTTCTTCCCAATATTTAATTAGAAATATTGCTTGAATCACCACAATAGAGATGTAATGAGGCTGTGCAGCAAAATATTAGACATAAGAAACATTCATCAACACCAATCAACTGCAGTAAATTCTTGTCAACTGTGAGCATGATATAAAATCTACAAGTCACTAGGAACAAAACACGAGGATTTAACTGCAGGAATTTGAAGTGTGCCTGTCAATGAAGTCAGCAAGCACATCTGCTGGTGGGCTGCTTTGCAGATGCTCTGTTAAGTTGCATTATCTGTGGCAACTGCTCTGAGAAACACATTGTATTGCAAAACTGCACTTCCAAAATACAAGTAAACTACCAGATTATCCCTGGAGGTGTTCAAGACCAGGTTGGATGAGGCCCTGGGCAAGTTGGTCTAGTACCAGATCTGGAGGTTGGTGGCCCTGCCTGTGGCAGGGGGGTTGGAAGCTGATGATCCTTGGGGTCCCTTCCAACCCAAGGCATTCTACGATTCTATGATTCTATGATTTGGTCACACCACTTTCATGCAGATCAGATGGTTTTCTGGTGCAAGTTGTTTTCTGAAGAAATCAGTATAATAATTGTAAGTTATTTCATGATTTTGAATGCAGGCAATGTTTCATGTTTTTCTGCAAATTGATTCTCCTGAAAAAGACTTTTTAAATTATTATATTGAAGCAGGAAGTTTTAAAAACAATGCAAAACTAAAACTTAAGAGGTGGCTAAGGTCTTTCTGCTTGCAGAAACTATAGGAAATCAGAATGAAACTCATCCACTTAGGTTTACCTACAGATTTTGTAAGCACTTCGTAATTCTAAGGCAAAAAAAATTGTAATTTAGAATAATTATTCTTGATCTTTTGAACTTATCAGAATATGGAACTTCAAAAATATTTTGCTTATGCATATAACAGGTGGTACTTTCCATATGAGGATGAATATGCAATTGTACTGCACAATAACTTTATAATTATCTTGTAATTAAGAGGTCTTTTCCTGTGATTACTTGCAGTTAATATCTAGCTACATGTAATATATTTAATTATATAAAATGCAAGAAATAAAAATAAGATAGAATATTGTTGAAAAGTGGATAAAATTTTAACAAAACAAAATTCTTAATTTTCAGTACAGTGCTTTTTGAAAATTCATAGTTTTAGTGTTTACTCTAAGACTTACATAGCACTTATGCTGAAAAACTAATTTATTACTATTGTTATTTTTCATTCATATAGATAATTTCTTTATAACAGTACAGAATTTTCTTTTTGAATTAAGTGAATTCAGACCATTGTCTCACTGAATCTACTCTCTTTGATATACTCTTGCTCTCAGGATAACTCAGCTATCAATCCAAGCTGATAGACAGGCTATTACATGTAGATTATTTGTGTAACAAGAATAAGTATCAAAGGCAGTTTTTGCACAAGTGTCCCTTGGGACATGGTTTTCAAAGTCAGAAAAAGACCTAGTCATCTTGTCACTCTGTTGCTCGTACATTTATGCACTGCGATAGCAAATACCACTTTTGGAGACTGAACATGTCCACTAAGGGAGCGGTCTGTGTACTGACAAAAGGTTTCCTTTTCTTGATGGTGAGTTACTCTATACCCTAGTAAATGTTTTCATATGAAACACTTATAACAACTAAGAATGCAATTTAGAATTACATGTAGTATGGAATCACTTCAGGCAATGGTACATTGATATTCAAATAGAGAAAGAAGTAGGCTCTTGTGACAGAAGACATGACATCCTTGGATCAAGAACGGATCAGCTTGGAAAGCATTCGGAGTAGATAATTTGAGGATGTTTTGTTCCTTTTCAATTCACTTTCTGCACAAACAAGGAGATTTGTGAGATCTTATAGGAGATTTACTTCAAATGACAAGAAGACAAGAGACGATTTCCTGTTGTGTTAGCATAGGTAGATGGCTGTGTTGATGTGTTTCATTAGGAACATATTCAAGGCATTGCAGAGGCTTGCAAAGAAATGACAAAAGTGACAGAAGAGCAGCTGGGCTTTAGGACTGGCGTTACTGATGAAACTGGGGTGGGCATGGCTTGGGATTTACGTGAAAGACAAACTGGGAGGAGAATATGAAGAAGAAATGCATATTAAAAAGAAAAGCATGTACAATAATAAAGCAGGCTAAAGTGACTATTCTGCAACCAAAAAAAATTTCAAAAAAAAAAAAGAGAATATTCAATAATATTTATGCAATTCTTGATTTACCCAATATTACACGTTATATTAACTTCTTACATTTCAAACTAGCACCTGTATTATATATTTGTATAAAAATCTATGTAACACATTTTTCTGTGAATTTGATTTCCTTTCAAATGGTTTGCTGAAATTGTTCACATGTTGGATTTTTTTTTTAATGGTTATATCTGAACATTTAAAATGACAGAGCAATCAAGATTGTCATATGCTTCTAAGAAATCTGGTATTTTACCATCAAAACTTTTACCAGAACTTTATATGTATCTTCTTATGAAAGAGATTCAGTTTCTGTCTCATTAAAAAAATCATTTTTTGCATACACCATCTCCAAAACCTCCTTAGAAGAAGAAAACACTTTGAGCAGTAGTAAGAATTACGCAAAACAGACACAAATAGCAAAGGAGTCAACTTACTAAAACAAATTAAAATGGCATGGCAGACATTCTATGAATATTTGAAAGCATTGTTTGTCTCCTCAAACAAAAAGTATTGAGATGTATTTTCCTTGTCTTTCAAAGGTATTCAGAATAATTTGATTTATATTTCTGTTCCAAAAATACATAACCTGGAAAAGAATATCGATTGTGACGCTTGACACAATTTTTAACTAGCTCTGTTCATAAAAAATCTTAGAAGTGCCTCTGAAAAAGCATGTTATCTTTCTGTAAACATTTTAAATTTGATTGAAAGACCTTTCATAGCCTAACTTGCATGGTATTTTACTACTTAAAAAGCACTAGAGCCAAATAAGTACTTAGTTAATTTTGGGTGTGCATATTTTCATTTTGTGTCCACTATGGCACTGTCAGCTACAGGAACTGAAATGCGAACAGCAAATTATAGACAACAGGAGAACTGCAAGCCAATACATTGACTCATTTAACCATGTTTAATCTTATTGCTAGGCAACATTAAGAAGAATTCTATATTATTATCTTCACGCCTGAAAACACATATTGAAAAACTGGCAACATGTACTGCCAGTTCAGCTAGTGTTAGTGGTGGAAAAAATATCAAGACACAAGAGAATAATCCAAGGATACCAGTTGCTGGTCAGTTTCTTCTTTCCTGTCTCAGCTAGAATATGAAATTAGACAAATTTACATGGAAATAAGGTCACATTTTTAAGCAAGGAGGCAACAGAAAGATTTTGGGAGTCCCTGTAAAAAGTGTATTTTTCCTGAAACAGGAGTTACAAGTTTGGAATAGGAAGCACTGGAGATCTATGTCCAGGGTTGCAGAATAACACCAAGATGGTGATGCAGAAGAAACACATTCCCAGTGTTAGTGTATCACTCCGTTTGGAGGGTCAGTACTACTTAGTTTTAACTTAGAACTAGTCTCAACCCTGCAACAGACCAGATGTAATTCAGTCGTGATCTGGCAGCAATTTGGTAGAGATTATCTGAGACTAAAATGGTAAAAGAACTGAATTACTAGAATGGTAATAGAACTATACATGTGTGTCTGTGTCACAGCGAATAGATACACATTCCTGACAGCAGTGTCTGTCTGAAAGCACTAATGAACTAACTAACAGCAATGAGCACTTTGTTAAAGAAAAAGAAAAGCTATCCAAATTATATGCTATTATTTTAAAAGACACACAGAACCTCTGTTATAATAGTATTAGCACTTAAGACCTGTCAGACTTCCAAAACTCCACTCTAATTGACTTGACTTGCAGTTGTGACTGCTGGGCACCTCTGCAACCTTAATGCTGACATTTCCTAACATTTGAGTGTGTGGCTTTCCAGCTTTTCCAGACTCTGTTTACAGGGGTCTATCACTCTTCTAAAAGTCACTTTTTTGCTGTATAAAAACAAAGCAAAGTAAATGTCACAAGTCCTTTGTGAAATCATAATGAGCCCTGCACTAAATGTTAGATGCATTGGATGTTCAAGCTAATTACCGGTTAGTTTCTGTCTATGTATATGCTAGCAAGTAATTTGGATCAATAGAAGAAGATCAGCAGATCAAAGCAGATGGTGCTGAGGCTCCTGCAAAGATAGATGTGGCAAGGGTTTTTATCTCAGATTTAATGTAGTCCCCTGAACTGAATGTTGCCATCAGGCATGTGAGAACTGATCCAAAGAGCCATTCATTAGTTTGGACCCCTACCTCTCATCCCTCACAAAAGCATTAGAGTATATTTGTCTTTCACCCGGAGTAGAGATTTTTGTTTATTTGTTTGAGCTTTTTGTCTGATTTTTTGTTTTGTTATTGTTCTGTAAATGCAAACAGCTCTGTGACTCATCTCTCTTATGTGCAGTGAGTGACGACGATGTGGGGGCTCTGTTCAGGACTTTACCTCAGTTCCAAAGCAAGATGTGAACAAAGGCACAACCTAACAGTCCTGGTTGCTCAGGAGGAATGTTTTCCAGTTTGTTACTTGCAGAGGAATAATTAATTATCTTCTGATTTCTGAAGGAAACATGATCAAACTTTCCTGCTCTTCCTTTTTGCTTTTTCTTTACATTTCCTCCAATTTCACCATGCTTTTTTTTTTTTTAATTTTATTTTTACTTCTGCAAATTGCCAGCATCCTGAGCATCTCCTTCCACTTCTCCTACACATTGTCCCTGTATTTGAAAGAGGTTGTTTTTCTCTTTCTCCTCCACAGTGACAGTGTCAACCTGGAGAACAAGATCGTTATGAGCCTTCAGTTCCAGGGAGTGACCCAGGGGTCCTGCAATTGGGTAGAGAAATTTCCTTTTTTAGTGCAGCTATAACACAGAGAGTAGTTAAGGATTTGAACTTTGAAGTTCAATTCCCAGTGAGATGGCAAACTCAAGGCAGCAACATGGATGATAAAGAATGTAGAAGGCTTTCATATTTCAGGGGGAGTTAGATAAACTAGGACTCTTCAGCTAGCAAAAGAGACTATTGAGGAAATGTGAAGATGAATAGTGAAGAGAAGACTAGGAGTCTCTTACTAGTGACATGAATCCACACTAGCATTTTGTTTCAATTTGGAGAACACTTGAAGCAGACATCCACTTTGGTTCACATTGTAGAGCAGCCTCCGTGTGCTTGAAACAGATTCCTTTAAAATGAAAATAAACTGAAAGATACACTCCAGGTACTGACCTAAAAATGGTTCAGCACCTAACAGGTATTCATGGAACCAGGCTACAGTTAGCTTGAGGCAAAAGTCCCTCAAACACATATCATAGGGTATAAGGTCATCAGCACAAATTGTTTCATTCTGCAAATTCACTTCTCTCATATATCTATCATATCACTCAGACCAGACAGCAGATTATTACAAAATCAAACCAGCAGACAGGTCATTCCTTTATTGCACCTTTTTTTTTGCCAAGCACAACACAAAGTCATTCTTTTTTTCAAGCTGAGTACCCTGAAATCAGATTCAATAGATCTTTGAGATTCAGAGTTCTCTAGCTGTTTGATTTGCTTAATAACTGTGTCTTGCAGGAAGTCTTTCTGGTGATGCCTAGCAAATATCCACTAGTATCCTCAAGGCAGAGCAAAAAATCATCACCAACAGTGAGTTCAGGAAGTTTCTCACTAACACTGTGTACCCTTACACATGGCTGAAAAATCCCTTGAACACAGGCTAGCTATTTTGGATGTGCTGCTGTTTGATCAAGAATTATGGGACATTTTCTCTTCAAAAAATGAACATTTCTTCCCAGGTACATTTACCTCATAGTGATCCTATATGTATTTAATCCTCGGGTGTGCTACATTAGCATTTTGGTTTGGATCAGGAGTGAGATTTTGAAGTGATTCTGCCAGTGCCTGTACCTGCGGTGCTTTGGTTCATGTCATATCTCAAACAGCAGGCATGAACTGCTTTGCTTTCTAATTAAACTGCAGCAAATAAAAAGATACACTGCAGGACTTTACCTAAGACATTCCAGCATCTAACAGAAATACATTCCACAGAACCACTACAGGAAAAGTGAAATAAGCACCCTGAAATGCATGTAATGTAGACATCAGGACCTCAGCACCTACTATTTCACTCCACAGATCTATGCTGCGCTGCCAGCAAACTGAGCCATAGCCTGTATTTCCTCATCAAGTAACAGTGATGAGCTGTTTTGTTTGTTTCAGGTTTATTTTGATAAAATGAAAAAAAAAAAAAGAAGCTACAGAAGGTTCAGAATGAAAATAGTAATAGTAAAATTAATGATAAATTTTCTCTTGGCAGTGCTAGAAGTCACAAATTTAAAAGTCACTGTTGATTGTCTAGGTCAGCAATTACAAATTGAAGCTATCCTTACAAGATCCCAAGAGAATAATTAAAGGGTATGTGAACAAGCTAGCTGCCACAACTAAGCATTTTTTACTCTTGAAATACAGTTTTGAATAGAATTTTTAAAAGAAAATATATTATTTAATCTGTACAGGTTCAATTTGCAGTGTTACTTAATGTGTCAAAGTTTGAGTTAATAATTTCATGTCATACCAGGAAATGAAAAATTAGAGATCTTCAATGGTCTTGGGTTTTTACACTTTACAGATTAAAATGAGATGGTTTTATTAATTCCCTATAAATGTTCCATGATCAAAATATGCTCCTAATAAAAGTGTGGTAATTTGTACGCATGCAATCATTATATTCACTGAGTGAAAATGCAGTGAACAGTCTGAAATTTGTTCCAAGCTTTAACTTCCTTACTCAATTGCACATGGATCTCATGAAAGAAATCTGTTATAAATCATGTTTTTCCATGTTACCATTGGACAGGCTTTTATGCCTCTGCTACAAAGTATGAAGGAGGTAGATGGTCACTGTTACTTCATCAGAACTAGAAATTTTGCTTTCCTTATATCCGTTTGTAGGAACACTGAAGTTCATCTTTCATAAATCATAGAATCATATCATCATAATAGGATGGTTTTAGTTTGGAAGGGGCCTTTAAAATCATCTAGTTCCAACCCCCCTGCTCTCGGAAGGGACACCTCCCACTAGACTACATTGCTCAAAGCCCCATCCAGCCTGGCCTTGAATGCTGCCAGGGAGGGGGCATCCACAACCTCTCTGGGCAACCTGCTCCAGTGTCTCACCATCCTCACAGTAAAGAATTTCTTCCTAATATCTATTCTAAATCTACCCTCTTTCAGTTTAAAACCATTTCCCCTCATCCTGTTGCTACATGCTCCTATAAAAAGTCCCTCCCCAGCTTTACTGTAGGCCCCCTTTGTAACTTACACTTGAAATGAAGAGATATTTTAAACCAGTTTGGGCATTAAAGGTGCACAGTTATAATGATTAGGTGATACTACAAAATCTGTGTGGCAAGTAAGTTCTAGAAATAAAGATTGGTGCTTGCTGGGTGGTTTAAGAGTCCCTAAGATTTCAGGAAAATTGTATATAATGTCTTGTCCAGAATCTGAATTTGCACAGATGAAACAGAGATGGCTCATAAAAGCCCCTTCTACGCTATTTAGATTCTGCCTCTTTTCCCTGCTTTCACAGTTTGCTTGTTCTTTGTATTCTTGGATCCCTAAGATTTGTACTTCGTGCATGTCTGCAAAACATCTCCTGCAGCGGGAACGCTGCTGACACAGAAGTGGAAGAGAGTAACAGCAGTACAGAGGAGCCAAGATACTCAAAACTGCAATGAACAAAGAAATGGCAACAAGTTAATCTGACTTTAGTGCAAATTCCTCTGTGTATGGAACACTTCTTTCACTGTTCAGTGGAATGCTTAAAATAGTTCTTTCTCAAAGAACCAATATAATATTGTTTTAGAGTGAGAAGATGTAGTATATTTAAAGCTGTATTCCACCTATGACACAAGACAAATTAATTACATATAATCAGCCAGTTCAGCTAAGTGTTGAAGATTGTTACTATCAGCTTTAACTCTCTATCATTTGTTTGCTAAGCACATCCAGTAAAACAAAATCTCAGACTTTATCTCCTCTTGACTTACCCATTTAGTCAAAGGAAGGCACAGAACATCAACATGATTTATTTTTCAAGTACACATAAATCATATGCACTTAGGAGCCTAGACCTCTACCTACATTGTTAGGATGTACATCTACTAACAGAACCCATCAGCAATGCTTTCATGTATCCACTAGTTGTATTTAATTTAGTAGCTTTGTCTCCTTCTCTTAGTGTTTCATCTCTGTGGCTGGTCTTGATACATTAGATCATTAGTGGTCACACAGAGATACTTGTCTCTGGGTTAAAATGTCTGCAAGCTGTCAAAGTGTTTTAGTGTAAACATCTGCGACTGGATGTTCCACTGGCTCTCTCAGCATACGAGAGACAGATTTGCCAATATTATTTACACATGATGATAAATGGGCAACATTACTCTTTTTACCCTAAAGTAAGCAGCTCTTTTGAGACGCTATCTAGTAAATATTTTTATCTGTTGCAGTTTACTATTCAAGCGAACTACTTCTACTTTGTACTCTGCTATTTTTTTTCCAACTTTTTTTCAAATTTATCATACATGCTTTTGCAAAAACAAACAAACAAACAAAACCTCTAACCAGAAAAGAGGGCTTCATAGAATGCTTCTGGATGCAATAATCTGCAGCAAAGTAAGAATAATGCATGTCAGCAGTGACTGTCAGTCACAGACTACTTTCTGCCACTTCAGAATATGTATTAGAAATATTTTTGTTCACTGTATTATATATATTATTTTGTTTCCCTCTTTATCTCTTGTTAAAGTTAATTACATAGAAATATGAGAAAGAAATGACGCTGACTGAACATAACAATCATACATTATGTAGAACTTGAAAAAAAATTATATTTAGAAACAATCCTGCTTTAATACTGTATTCATTACCAAAGAAATTAGCATTAAACTGATTTTTTATTTCTAAGAATTTGTTTGTTTCTCTAGTTTCTTCTCTACTTGAACTCTTATTCAGGTTTGGTAACACTGCAATTATTTCAACAGCAACCAGTTTTGGTGTTACAAACAGGGGATTTTGATTTTAGTATACAAAAAAGAGGCAAGAAGATTAACTGTTATAAAAAGCCTGCGAGGGAGGTGTTCAAATTAATTTCTACAGTACAAAAGAGTAAAGGAATATAATCAAATATCTAAGAATATGGAGATGTTTCTGAAGAAAAGGGCAAGTGAATATTTTTCACAAGAAGTGAGATTATTTCAAACCAGAAATAATTTTATTATTCTGAAATCAGAGATGGGATTTAAATGAGCTGACTTTATAGATGTCCATCTTTTATAAATGTTTGTCTGTTTAATAGTGCATGAGAGTCTACCTAAAGGTGAGAGGGAATCAGTTACCTAAACATAGCTGTCAAACTCCTGAAACACTCTGATTTATCTAGGATATCAATGTGAGTGTTCAGAATTCTGAATTTGCTGCACAAAACCAAACAGGATAGTGTAGGACTATTGAAATTGTACCAGATATGTGAACTGGCCCCACTGTTCTGGCAAAGATGTTCTAGACATACAGCAAAAATCAGAAGCATTTCTGTTTAAGCATGCCACTGAGCCCCTAAAAGGAGGTGTCTGAATCACAGCCTGTCTCCTATTTTTATTGACAATTTAGAGATGTAAGTGTTAACTCTGTGGTAGAAATTCAGTAAAAAAATAAAAACAAACCAAGCCAAAACAACAACATTTCATATTAGGAACTACGAACAAGTCTCTACCCGAGAGACTAACAGAGAGGCAAAAAATCAGATAAGAATAGAGAAAGAACAGAGAAGGGAATATTTGGCTTAATTAGGTGTTGTCAAATCAACTGAGTCTCTGGAAATTTGGCTTAGAGTACACAAAGTGCTGGCTGAACAATGTCAGAAGCATTAGTGGCTATCTTTCAGAGTTTGGAGAGGATGCTGACATTTCAGAAGATTTAAAAAGGTCAAACACAACCTTTATCTCTTGCAGGTGGGAGAAGGAAGATACAAGGAATTATAAACTACTTATTTTCTGTTCCTGAAACAATACTGGAAGAAATTAAGAATTTTAGAAACACAGAAGATAACATGAAGATGCGTAACAGCCAGCACACATTTGTCAAGAACATATCCAATTAAATTTACTTCTAAGAAAGAAGCCTTATGAAAAACAGAGCACTCAAATATATACTAACTTAAAAAATTCTTCTGACATTCCCTCATAAGATATTTTCATGAGCAAGTGACGTTACAGACAAAACTATTCTAAGACACATGCAAAAATGGTTTAAGAACTGTACTCAGGGAATAGTTCACTGTAAGACTGGAATAATGTATGATGATCTACAGATGTAGATCCAGTAATACAACAATGCTGTTCAAGCTTTTTTTACAGCTAGGATGACAAAACAGAGAACGTACCTATAGAATTCACAGGCAACAAATTAAAAAAAAAAATGGTTTTTAACACAGGACCAGCAAAAATGTGATCTGAAAGAAATGGAGAAATGGGATGGAGTTCAATACAGAAAAAAAAAAAAAAAAAAAAAAAAAAAGCCAAACAACCAACAGTGTTCTTCATTTAGATAGGATAATCAACAGAAAAAAAATACTAGATGGGAGACAACTGACAAGGTGGCAGTTGTGAAGGGAAAAGTCACATTCTAAACTGTCAATGTCTCATAACTGGAAAAAGGCTATTATAATGACATGTATATAGAGAAATATGTTTTGCAAACTATTTAAAATAATTCTTTGAGGTTGGCAAGGCCTCCACAGTCTACTGAGGTTATTTTTGCACCTTGCACTTCAAAGAAAAATGTGTCAATTACAGAGATTCTTCAGGGGACAATAACCAGATGTCTAATAATCATAGTCTACAGAAACAGCCAGATTTATTGTTCATAGAAGAAAAATGACTGAAGTCTCAAATATTAAGAAGCTGTTGTAAAGATAAAGGAAATAAGCCATTCTCCATGCCTAGAATATATAAAATATGAAAAAATGGCACTGCATTCCAGCAAGGAAAATCTATTTAAGAAATATGAACATTCTCTAACAGTAAAGCTAATTAAATAATAGAATAGATGTTCTGTGAAAATTTGAAATATTCATTGTTAGTAAAATGTTAGCTCTGCAGTGCTGTAAGTATAGGATTTTGCCAAAATCAAAATGGAGATCATAACTCTTAGTTTCTTCTAGGACTCTTTTAAAATTATTCTTTTAATCTTTATCTCTTCAGCTCAACAGTTGTAAAAAAAAATAAAGAAAAAACCAAAAGAAAAAACGATCTGTACTTTTAAAATGTTATTTGCTTATTTAAATTTTTCAAAAGATTTTTTTTCACTCTAAATTTCATCTGGTTGTTTTGTCTATTATTTTTGTTTCCTCTTGCTTGTAGCATCAGTTCTGCATAGCAGAATGCTGTAATTATCATCTTAGAATGTTTAGTGCATCACCTGTGGCTTGCATTTAGATAAAAGGTCTCTTCAATACAAAGCAGCTGATATTTTCTGTAGTGTCTTATGAGAAAAAGAAAGAGACGAGCAGAATTTGATGGAATTGATCTCATTCACTGAATGTGGGAAAAACAAATAGAATACTTATGGAGAAGACAGATTAAAAAAAAAAAAGGAGACTAGCAGTATTTTATTCAAATGTCTTTCTGTAGACTTGTAAACTTGTAAAGTTTTGGGAAGAACTACTTAGCCCATAAATATCCAGAAAGTTTGAAAATGATTGGGCATTTAATTCAGCAGTCATTTGAAATTGTAAAGGAAGTTTTCCTTGGGGCAAGTAAGCTAATGTTTCTAGAAATAGTTAGTCTAGGAAGGAAAGCATAATAGTTACACACAAAATACTGCCAAAGCAGTTCTCTGCTTCATTTCAGTATCATCAGCTGTTTAATGATCTGAGAGAGAAGATAATGGCATCAAATATTGACATCTGAACTGCTTCACTAGATATTAGTTTTCTGTATACTATTTTGTCCTTTATCATCCGCCCTCCCATCTATACTTTATTATTATTATTATTGGCTACTAGAGTCTGGAACTAAAGAAAATGTAGCCAAGGAAAATAGTCACAGGAGGCAAGGCAACAGACACAAAAAAAAACCCCGTCAGAAATCAGAATCAGCTGCAAAACTGCTAGTTTTCTGAACAGTCAGTATGAAACAAATTTAAGTGAAAAGGAAAAGAAAAGACATGGATCATTAATGAGGCTGTTATAAAATTCTCTAAGTTTGAGGATAGAATATCTCTGTTTAATGACAGTTCCCAGCTTTCCTTCTCCAAAGCTATGACTGAGAATTAAAGAAAAAGAGATGCAGTGTTAAGTGTTAAGCCCATATCTTCCAATTTTCAGATGACTAATACCATCCAAAATTATATTCCTAGGCTTCCAGTGCCATGCACAGAGACATATAACTCAGATCATCAAGGTAATTACATAAAGTATGAGGAAGTACACAGAATATGAAGTATAATAGAACAATATCAGTGAGTAAAATACAGGTGTTGACTTCAGTGACAAAGCAAAGATCTTTCCTGGTGTTTTTTTTTTTTTTTTTTAAAGATCCACTTAAATACAATAACAGTCTCTGGACATACTTCCTTTGAACAAATAAATTAAACATTTTTTTAAATATATTTTTCCCTGGGAACTAAAACACGTATCTTATTATTATCATCTTTTGGGAAGGCAACAAGGTCTGACAAGTATTCTCCCCAGATAATTCAGAATTAATATGCAAAACAAAGATTTTGTATTCCCATTTGATTTAGGAAAGAGAGAGAACAGAATTAGTTCATTCACACTAAATTCTCAAAAGGGACGTAAGCATTCATTTGCCATTTTCTGATGCCAAATTCAAAAATTAAGCTCCTTGAAGCCCATGCACTAGCATTGCTGAACACTGGCAGTACATGACTTCCTTGAGTACCTAAATTATTGTATATGTGTTTTCAGCTCCAAAGTCTCAATCTTTGAGAACACTTGGCTGTATAGACATACTGCAGTAAACAAGAATATTTCTTGCATACTTCTATTATTGGTCTCCCAAAGTGAGATTTCACTACTTATCTTCCTTAAATGACTTAAGCTTTTGGAGACATTAGGGCATTATGTGGCACAGAGACAATTCAGAAGAGCAAGAGCTGTTGTACCTGGCATTCTTGTCTTCCAGTATTTCACCAGATGGTAGGTTTACTCCAGATAAATGAGAACCAAATCATCTCTGTATGCCTTTCTGAGGAAACTTGATCCAAATTTTTATGGTACTCAAATTATTCATTCTAGTCTGGCTGGGTACATCTCACCTATATTTAGCTGTATAAATGTCACTAGTTGTCAATGTCATTACCTACAACAGCAGTCTATTCTAGATGACTGTCTTTGGATAGCGTCCAACTTACGTCTACTTCTATTTTGTTCCCATTATCTAGCTCTTTCTATTAACTACATTTCTTCTTCAGAATAAGATCTTTAATAGCTCTTTAGTGCCTGAAGTTTTATGAGATGAATTCCTGCTAGGGTACTTAATGCTGAAGGTTGTTTCTCCCTCAGTCTCTACTGCTGAAACTATTCAGTTTTCTGTAGAATAGCTTAACACCGGTAAAACATGTAAGAAATGCTAAATATCTTATGTAAGACAGATATAGACAGCATATTTCTACAGTTTAGAAGATCAGCATGCAGGCACTTGTACTGCATCAGCAACTGCGTATTTATAACACATAGGTAGTCCAACAGCGCAAAGTCTACTGATTTGAAGTTGTTTAGAGAATTTTAGAAAATTAGAGATTTTGTTGAAATGGGTGTTTATGGAAGTTACTTTGCATTTCATCTACTTGTGAAAGTGTTGCTTTATTTCTTCTAATGGTGCATACAAAAAACTGATGTGAAATCCATTTTTACATTTTTACATGAAACTGCATTTTTGCATGCTATTGCTATGCCTACTGAAAATCCTTTACAATAACTTAAAAGCAAAGAGAAGTTGGAAATTTAGCCACATTACTCATTGTGATGCTGCTCCTAGCTGGAAGGTGGGAAAAAAAGCTGTTAAACCTTATTCTTTTTCAGTATTGTCCTAGTAGTAGAACACACAGCTCATCTGAAGTGGTGGTAAATAAGTAGAAGTTTTAACTATGTTCATACAACCACTCATACTCAATTATTTTGTTACTGGTTTACTCCGGAGGAAAATAAATGATGAACCTGTAGGAGAACTGATCTCATCAGAAAGGTTATTGCATATTTGTGATATAAATGAGGAGTGATAAGTACATTTATCCCTTAAAAACTTTACTTAAGATCTGGATTTACAGCATTTTGGCACTTTTCCTAAATCAAAGAACAGTTCAGGTTGAATTAGTCTTTATAAACCCCGAGATAAATAAAAATAAACACTAAGATAACCTGCTTAAAAATTATTTCTATCCTTCAGAATATTTCTCTAGAGTATATGAAGCACCTTTTTCTTAAAAGATGGAGGGGCAAAGATTCTATGGTAATACTCTACTTTCTACATAGAAAAGTTAATGCCTGACTTGCAAATTTTCTAGTATTTAATCAGTCTCCTTGTTTGGATTCTTGTGGAAAAATAGAAGAGTGCAACTTCTCTAAAGTTTGTCCTTGTCCTGTGACTATCTAGCCACATAAAAAGTTGATTCCATCTTTGCGGTCCTCATCTGGACCTTCTCCAGCATCTCCATATCTTTCATGTTCTGGGATCCCCAGACCTGGATGCAATATTTCAGATGGGACCTCACAAGGGCAGATAGACAGGGAAAATCACTTCCCTCACCCTTCTGGTCATGCATCTTTTAATGCAGCCCAGGATACAGCTGGCATTCAGGACTGCCAAGTGCACACTGTTGGCTTACATTAAGTTTTTCATCTACCAGGATCCCCAAGTCCTTCTCAACAGGGCTGCTCTCAAGGCGGTCTTCTCCCAGTCTGCATACGCACCTGGGATTGCCCTGACCCAAGTGCAACACCTTGCGCTTAGCCTTGTTGAATCTCATTAAGTATCCCAGGGCTTACTTTTTTGAGCTTGTCCAGGTCGCTTCGGATGGCATCCCTTCCTTCTGCTGTATCAACTACAACACCCAGCTTAGTGTCATCCACTTACCTTTGCTATTTGATAAGAGCACTTTCTGCTATGATGGTAAGATTTTCATCAGAATGAAAACAAATTTTTGTTCCAGCTCTTCATATGTGTTTGAATTTGAAAAATGACTATTTTTGAAACAAAAAAAAAATCCCTAGTATGTTCTTTGCTTATTGTGAAAGCATTTATAATCTTGGATTACAGTTAAAAATAAATGAAGAAGAAAATAGATGAAGAGAAAGTAATCCACATTTACATGTAGTCTATTAGAATTGATTGCCCTTTATAGTAAATTCAAGTAAATAAAATATGCAATGAACTGAAGCAGTAACAAACTGAAAAACTAGGTTTTGTGGACTCCACAAGAACTATTCTAGAACAGATACATCTTTAGAGTAGTATATATTTCTGTTTTATCTTGCAAAGCTCACATAGGCCTAACTGAATATAACCTCCAGTATATTTATGAAAATATTTCTATACAACTAGTTCAGGTTATTTACATAAATTCAATTCTGGATTGGACAATAGGTGAATGTCTAAACTTCAAGCTATCCTACTGACTACCAGCCCTTCTTTGTCTTTCTGAAATGCATTTTTCCTTTTGGCTTCCTGCCCAAGCACTGTTCTGAAGTGTTAGTTCCCAAGGCAGGCCTCATCCTTTTCCAGAAATACAGAGTAGGAAATGCTGATTCGACTATTTTACTGATATCTCTACTATGTTATTCTTTATTTCATGGGTTATCTATTAATGCTCCCTGACCTAAGAAGTGACTGTTCATAGAGTGACGTGATTTCTCCTTTCACATAATTATAAAAGAACCCAACAACCCTGTTGCCTTTATGTACACTTCACCAATCTGAACACTGTTTGAATGTAAGCACTATAAACTACAATTTTGTCTGAAAGGAAAGAAAGATAGGAAGGAAACAAGGAAATGTTTTGATATTTTTTTCTGGCTTTATTCATGAGTGAAGACAAAAAAAGATAAATTGGAAGGGCAGTCAAGGCAATTATCTCATTTATTTTCCATACATTATTATATTGTAATGATTCCTGATTAATAATTCCAGAAAATGAAAATGTTAGTACTGGAATATCAGGTAATTTTTTTTTTTAAATCACCTGTGTTTTATTTGCTAAATTCAATGGTAAAACTTATACTGACTTAATATAGGATAACTGCTATTACTGCACCTGCACTTGCACCATGGTATTAGGTATTACCACCATGTTATATATAGGATGGGAAATACTGCAGCTAATTCAGCAAAGTGTGGATCCAAATGACGTTAAATTGCCTGTGTTGAGAATGAGAGAGATATCAGATCACACATTTTCACTACAGTGACCTCTCTTCTCTGCTTTGTGAGGGAAATTGTATCTGCAAACTCTTTGTTCTGGATGTAATCACAATTTGCATTGTGCAGCTCTGGCTAGGTAGCTACAACCACAACATATTATCATACTATACTTGGAGGTGTAGAATCATAGAATCACAGCATATCCTGAGTTGGAAGGGACCCACAAGGATTCCAACTTCTGGCTCCACACAGGACCACCCAAAATTCAAACCCTATGTCTTAGGCCGGTGTACAAACCCATCCTGAACTCTGACAGCTTATGGCCATGACCACTGCCTTGGGCAGCCTGTTCCATGACCACCACCCTCAGGTGAAGAACCTTTTCCTAACATGCAACCCAGCTCTTCTCTGACACAACTCCATGCCATATTCTCGGGTCCTGTTGCTGTCACCAGAGAGAAATCTGTGCCTGCCCCTCTGTTCCCCTTGAGAGGAAGCTGTAGGCTACCATGAGGCCTCCTCTCAACCTTTTCTTCTCTGGGCTGAACAAATCAAGAGACTTCAGCTGTTCCACGTGTCTTCCTCTCTTGACTCTACACCATCTACATAGCCCTCCTTTGGATATTCCTTAGTACTTTTATATACTTCTTATACTGTGATGCTCAAAACTGTGCAGTTTTGTGAAGTGAGGTGAGGCAGCAGCAGCATAGAGCAAAGCATGGCAATGGGAGAAGAAATGCATCAGTAGGAAAAGTTATATTCTCTTTCATATTCTCTCTTTCCACTAAATCTGTTCTGTAATCTGGTGTATTCGCTACACAGATTCAAAGAGCACAGGACAGTTTTCAAAATTTCAAGGCAAGTAAAAACTAGACAAGTATCCCCAAAATACCTGACATATCTGCTTGCTGGGAGCAGACTTGGCTCCTTGATGCTATCTGGGACAAGCTGTACTGCTGATTTCTATTTGTCTGAATCATTTTTTTTTCTTTTTGTAGAAAAACACTTTGTAATTCCATACCTAGGTTTTTGTGATGCTTTTACTTTACTAGCAAGAAACAAAGAGTCTTAGAAAAAGTCTCATATGATTGGAAATTAGCAAATGAAAAACTACCTTTGAGAAAGAGAAAGCAAGAATTCTGATAATGCTGATTCCTTTAGGATGAATGTTAAAAAATTGTGTGTTTCAGAGTAATTTTTGAAAGGAAGAATATTTTTTAAAAATGTAAATTAGGGGAAAAATTATATAAATGTATGCAGTAAATATGGTTGCAAGCCTATTTTTCTATTTAGAAAACAAGCTATTTAGAAAATATGAAGTAGTATGGATGCGGTTTTTTCAAACTTCCCCAAACCTTACATGTAATACTTGAAAAGTTATTTTCTATTAAAAATGCTTAACATTTACAAGTGCAAAAACTGGGGTAGAGAAGGAACTTGTTAGAGGGAAGAAAGCAACATATTTATGGATTATGAAGTTCCATGAGGATATTTTCATTAGCAGTTTTGGCACAAAGAACAGAAGTGAACTAATGAATTTTTTACATTTCACAAGACAGAATGATAAGAATACCATATAGGAATTTTCAGGAGTCAGAAAAAAAAAAAGGGGGTCACATACACAGAGAATAGTGTTACTAAATAGAGAAAGAATAGAAAAAGTTGTGACAGAACAAGCTTTATTCACTAAACAAATAATTGAAAGATTCCAGAATAAAGAAGACTGCAAAAAGCAAATGCTATGTGTCACACTATCTATTTACAGAATTGAAAATAAGCATTACTACAACTCTGTAAGAAGGAATCTTAAACCTTACCTGAAGAGCTGAGCAGTAAGAACCAGATGAGGTTTAATGAAAGCAAGTGTAGAGTCTTGCATCTGGGAGGGAATAACCGCATGTATCAGAACAGGTTGGGGCATGACTTCCTGCAGAGGAGCTCTGCTGAGAAGGACCTGGGGGTTGGCCATGAGCCAGCAGTGTGCCTGGGTGGCCAAGAAGGCCAATGGGCTCCTGGGGTGCATTAAAAGGAGCGTGGACAGCAGGCCAAGGGAGGTGACCTTCCCCCCTCTACACTGCCCTGGTCAGGCCTCACCTGGAGCACTGTACCTAGTTCTGGGCTCCCCAGTACAAAAAAGACAAGATCTCCTGGAGAGAGTCCAGCAGAGGTCCACAAAGACGATAAAGGGCCTGGAGCACCTCTCTTATGAGGAAAGGCTGAGCGACCTGGGTCTGTTCAGCCTTGAGAAAAGAAAACTGAGAGAGGATCTTATTAATCTGGTGGTTGTACTTGATGATCTTGAAGATCTTTTCTGTTATTCTAATGCTTATAAATATCTTAAATGTGGGAGACAAAGGGACATGATCAACTTCTTTTCAGTGGTCTGTGGGGACAGGACAAGGGGGAATGGCCATAAACTTGAGCACAGGAAGTTCTGCACCAATATGTGAAAGAACTTCTTCGCAGTGAGGGTGATGGAGCACTGGAACAGGCTGCCCAGGGAGGTTGTGGAGTCTCCTTCTCTGGAGATATTCAAGATCCCGCTGGATGCCGACCTGTGCAACCTGCTATAGGGGGCCTGCTTTGAAGGGGGGGTTGGACTCGATGATCTCTGGACGTCCCTTCCAATTCCTACAAGTCTGTGATTCTGTGATTCTGTGAAATAGTCTACGCAAAATCCATCATTCATCAAAATACATGAATGCAAACTGGAATGCCTGAAGCAGCAATACTTCAGAAAAAAAAAAAAAAAATTGCCTTATTTTTTCTTTCAGTTTATTTAAATTGAAAATATGAAATTTTTGTGAAGCTTATGGAGAAAGTCCCCATGTATCTGTTTCCAAGCACATTAAGGACACAAGTGGTTTTGAAGAGCCGTCACAGCTTTTTCTAGGGCAAATTGCATTTGACCAATCTGACTGTTTTTATGGGGAGTTAAAAGTCTCTGTGGATAGAGCTGGGGGGGGAATCATTCGAATTTGTCTTTTTTCATTTTAGTAAAGATTTTGAGAAGGTCTCCTACAGCATTCTTGTTACCAAACTGGGGCAAAATGCATTGAAAGTGTGAATTAAGGGGTTGGTTAAAAATTGGGAATTATAGATCAAGGCTAATGCTTCAAAGTCTAACTGGCAACTGATTTCAGATATTTTGAGCTGATTCTGAGACTAATGATGTCAAGCATTTCTATTGGTGGTATGAATGTACCTTCAGAATGTAACCACTTTTTCCTGAGAAACAAATAATATGCCTGAGGTCAGAACTATTATTCAGAAAGGTTTTGGTAGATGAAGAAACAGGCGATCCTAAACCTCATTTAACTCAACAAAGGCAAATATAAAGCCTCATATCCGAGATAAAATAGTGTGCAACTACAATGTTTCTGAAGACCGGGGGGTCCTGGTAGATGATGTGATATATGACAAGGTCTGCTCTGTAGCAGGTATCGAAAAACTGGATTGAATATTTGGCAGCCTCATGGCTTCTGAGTATAGGGAATAATCACTTGTCCATACCTGGTGGCATTCGACACTTACCCTCCACTCTGTACCAAAAGATATTATTCAAGTTGACAGCAATACAGCCTTCACATTATTTCAAGCATATTGAATTAAAACAAACAAATAACCTCACAAATTGTCAAAAAAAAAAAAAAAAGTGTGCTAGAGTCATATGTGCACCACAAGGGGCTGAGAACAGACTCAGTACTATGCATCATGTAGCACAGATTTAACCAGTCTTGAGGTGGCTAAAACAAAAATGCACTGGAGCTAAACTATAAGTATGGTGGTTTCACAGTGATAGACAGATAAGCTCGAGCACAATGGTCTCTCACTCCTCCTCCTCCTCAAAAGAACAGAGGGAAAAAATATGATGAGAAAAGGCTCATGGGTTGAGATAAAGAGCAGTTTAATACGAAAAGAAAAAGAGAAAAAAGAGAAAAAGAGAAAGAGAAAGAGAAAGAGAAAGA